>NC_054382.1:3521370-3821370 GCF_017654675.1 Xenopus laevis | reverse complement strand
ACACTTCTGGGCCTCTTTGCTGCAAATAAATAAGAGGGTTTGCAAGCTGATAAGTCACAATTGGGCAGTCTTTGGATTCATGTGCCCACACCAGGGAGTGGAATCACTGCAAGTGGGAGACCAAGAGAAGTAAGAATTCCAAGTTATTCCTTAAACAGTTGAAGTTCTTGCTATATGGAACTCCTTTCTACAGACCAGGTGCGGAGAAGAATTTGTTACTCTTTACTTACCCCTCGTTGCAGATTCTGGGCATCAGAGTTCACGGGCGCCAACTTCTTCTCTTTGGTAATCTTCGGGAAGATATCGGTGTATCGGCGCATGCCGAAGCGCCAGAAAAAGACTGAAGATTACCGAAGAGAAGAAGATGGCGCCCATGAACTCGGATGCCTTGAATCTGCAACGAGGGGTAAGTAAAGAGTTAGGGGCATTTACCCAGGGTAAAACCTTGGCTGAGGGGAGCAGGGAGGGGGGTCTATGTAGGGTAGGGTGGTAGGGGATATTAATAAAAAGGGTTTGGTTCTCCTTTAAGATCATAATCTTAATGGTGAATGCAAAGGATTCTCCAGAAAAGGCCCTGGACAGCTCTACTGATGATTGCTATTGGCTGATGAACAAAGCAAGCAATTACCTGGTTGGTCCCATTGGGTACTTTAAAGTTGCTTTCCATAGTATAAAGAGGTGGTTCCCCTTTAAGTAAACTTTTAATAAGTAATAGTATGACCAATTCTAAGAATTCTAAGCAACATTTCCATCCTTTTTCATTATTTATTTTGTATAGTTTTATAATTATTTGCATTTTTCTTCTGACTCTTTCTAGCTTTCAAATGGGCGTCGTTGACCCCCATCTAAAAAGCAAATGCTCTGTAAGGCTACAAATGTATTGCTATTTCTAATTTGTATTTCTCATCTTTCTAGTAAGGTCCTCTCCTATTCATATTCCAGTCTCGTATTCAAATCAATGCATGGTTGCTAGGGAAATTTGGACCCTAGCTACCAGATTGTTTATAATGGAAACTGAAGAGCTGCTAAATAAAATAACTCAATAACCACGAATACTATAAAATGAAAGCCAATTGCAAATTGTCTCAGAATATCATTCTTTACATCAAACTAAAAGTTAACTCAAAGGTGAACAACCCCTTTAACATTAGGGAAGATTTCCTTCTGTGTTAAAGGAAAACTAAAAGCATTTGGAGATAATGTAACAATCACCCCAGTCTTTTGCTTACACTGCCCTCTCTCTATTCTCCACGGAGGCATTGTGTGCTGCTGCTGTTTTAAGATGCACATGGAATAAAGATTTATGATTTTAACTAATCCACTGAACTTGCGACTATTCCTCCCTCTGTTCACTCCTATTCCCCACTGAGATGTGCAGCTTTATGGAAAGATTCCAATGCACATGTCCCAATCAGTAACCAAAGAAACAGAGAAGAATGGGGTGAAAGGAAGTGTCCTTAATCAATGCTGAATGGAGGAGCATTTGAGTTTCCATAGCTTGCAGCTGAGGTTTCTACAAACTACAGGGAATTTATTATGTACTGGCATTCTACATAACATATTTTATTTATTGGTAAAACTCTACTTTAAATATATTACAGGAAATAGACTAGAGCAACATGTGTATATGAACATGCTCCCCTGGAAGTATAGTAAGATGCTTGTTACCCCAATGTTTCTATATATCTGTAACCCTGCTATGAGCTAAGGGGGCCCAGTCTGAAGGCCAGTTAGGGGGAGATTTGGGGTGAGTGCTTATTTGTACCCTGGGTACCCCTGGAACTATAGCAGGGTGACACCCCAATGTTTCTATATATCTGTAACCTTGTTATGAGCTAAGGGGGCCCAGTCTGAAGGTCAGTTAGGGGGAGATTTGGGGTGAGTGTTTATTTGTACCCTGGGTACCCCTGGAACTATAGCAGGGTGACACCCCAATGTTTCTATATATCTGTAACCTTGTTATGAGCTAAGGGGGCCCAGTCTGAAGGTCAGTTAGGGGGAGATTTGGGGTGAGTGTTTATTTGTACCCTGGGTACCACTGGAACTATAGCAGGGTGACACCCCAATGTTTCTATATATCTGTAACCTTGTTAAGAGCTAAGGGGGCCCAGTCTGAAGGTCAGTTAGGGAGAGATTTGGGGTGAGTGCTTATTTGAGCCCTGGGTACCCCTGGAACTATAGCAGGGTGACACCCCAATGTTTCTATATATCTGTAACCTTGTTATGAGCTAAGGGGGCCCAGCCTGAAGGCCAGTTAGGGAGAGATTTGGGGTGAGTGTATATATGTGCCCTGGGCACCCCTGGAACTATAGCAGGGTGATTGTTACCCCAATGTTTCTATATATATCTGTAACCTTGTTATGAGCTAAGGGGGCCCAGTCTGAAGGTCAGTTAGGGAGAGATTTGGGTTGAGTGTTTATATGTGCCCTGGGTACCCCTGGAACTATAGCAGGGTGACACCCCAATGTTTCTATATATCTGTAACCTTGTTATGAGCTAAGGGGCCCAGCCTGAAGGTCAGTTAGGGGGAGATTTGGGGTGAGTGCCTATTTGTGCCCTGGGTACACCTGGAACTATAGCAGGGTGACACCCCAATGTTTCTATATATCTGTAACCTTGTTATGAGCTAAGGGGCCCAGCCTGAAGGCCAGTTAGGGGGAGATTTGGGGTGAAGTGCCTATTTGTGCCCTGGGTACACCTGGAACTTTAGCAGGGTGACACCCCAATGTTTCTATATATCTGTTACCTTGTAATGAGCTAAGGGGGCCCAGCCTGAAGGTCAGTTATGTAGCAGTAATTATATACCAGAGATGGAAAAACTGCTATACATTACTTACCCATATCTCTGGAATTGATAGTCAAACGTCAGCTCAGCCCCGGCAGGCACTAATCGCGTAGTAAAAAAACCAACTCGGACCTGTCCATTCACTGTCCACTGTAATAAAGATAAAATGTGATGGTTAGAGCCCTGCCGGGTGACCCATCACTTTCATGGACTGTATACACAGAAATAAACTGAAAATAAAGGCAATCGTATCCTAGCAGCTAACATGGAAAAAAGTAGTTCTTTTTTGGGAATGGCACTGTTATAGCGGAAATTAAATGTCAGATTAATATTTAGTATGGCTTTCCTATCCTGCCATTTGCAGACTAAAGCTGGCCATACATATAAATATTTAACTTTGCCCCGATTTAACCACTGATGTGCAGGGCTAACGTAGCGGTCTGGCTTCTAGGCCAATTATCGGAACATAACAGAGGCTTATCAGGATAGGGCCCTAAAGGTGGCCATAGACACACAGATCCTATCGTACGAATCGAGGATTCGTACGATTTTCGGATCGTGTGTGGAGAGTGCCGACAGCTTTTGTCCGGCGGAGATCGGTCGTTTGGTCAATCGGTCAAGTTTGATTTTGACCCGACTGATCCCGCCGGAGCCCAATGCAAATCGTATCGTTCGGTCATACAGCCGAACAATCATATTACCCCCAATATAGCCATGCTCGTTAATGGTATATCAGGGAAAGATCCGCTCGTTTGGCGATGTCGCCAAACGAGCGGATCTTTGCGTCTATGGCCACCTTAAGAAAGCCTTGATGTGGAACTCAACCAATGATATTTTCAAAATGGCCAGATATCGGTGTAACTCGTTCTTAAGGGGGGCAACTCAGCAGATTAAATGTTCCTGTGAATGGCCAAACACATACTGAAAACCATAACGGGGACCTACCACCCGTCTCTGCAGAAAACTGAATGGCCCTATTACACGATGTGTAAAATCATGGATGTGAAACAGAGAACTCTCATACCAGTTTATATAACCATCAGATGTAGGGGCTTTCCCAAAAACCGGACTCTCTTTTACAGGGCAGTTTATTGCTCATTACATTACTCATTATCAAAACATGGTCTCTCACCTTCTGTGTCTCACAGTTGGGGTCACAGCTGTGGTTCATAAAACGAGAGCAGTTCCCTTTTTGAGTTGCATCAATGATCTGCAGAATGGGTTGGAATGAAAGGAAACAAAACAGTTTTATACACATTTGCTCAGTGTGTGCCCCCCAAATAGTTTTCTATAGCAATAAATACAACTATATTAGAAATGCAGGACATGTGAGAATGAATGACTTCTTGTTAGTGCAGGAGAGAAGACATTTTTTGCAGTTAGCAGGTAAAGGTCAGCAAACTAGAAATACTTGGAGATGTTGGGGTTTTTTGTGTTTTAAATACCAGGGCCTTTTTGGAATTTTTGTCTAGACGAGGAGAAGCAGATAAAAACATATTAAAGGGGAATTAAAGTCTAAGACAGAATAAGGCTAGAAATGCAGTATTTTATATACTAAACATAAACTTACTGCACCACAAGCCTAATCAAACAAATGATTTATGATTTCAAAGTTGGCCACAGGGGGTCCCCATCTTGTAACTTTGTTAAACATCTTTGCAAGACCAAGACTGTGCACATGCTCAGTGTGATCTGGGCTGCTTAGGGATCGTCATAAATGATCAAAACAGCACAAGTCAAATAATATCTGCCAGAAGCCGATACAGCAAGACTGATTAATAATCAGAATATACAGACTGCACTGGGTCCTGTGTTGTCATGTAATCTAATGTGGATTTTATAGTTTTTGTATTGTTTAATACAAACTTTCTCCAACTCTGCAGAACCAGTGGCTGCAGCAAAATAATCCTCCAAATAGAATCCCAGTTTATCTGTTTAAATCTGGCTCCATGATCTTTGTCCCTGCAGCTGGAGTTGGAAACAGTAAAGGGCATGTAAAGGCAAAATCCAATACAAATCTCTACACAGTCGCCGACTGCTCTACAGGGAAAAAAACAAAGCTGCTTGAGTTCTGCCTTACTGGGAAGTAAGGCGGAGGCTCCCCCTGCTGTTCATAAGTATGATTGTTTCCCTGCAGAGCAGTTAGGGACCGTCTGACAATTCCTATCCACAGCAGTAAATGAAGGGAGAATTTCACTGCATAAAGTCAGGTTTCTTATAAAAACGGTCACATTTTTTAATCAAAGTATATTGAAAATAGGTTTCTTTTTCATCGAAGAAAGTAAAAAATGGGATTTTATTTTTTTGCCTTTACATGCCCTTTAAAAGGTGGGATTTTAAAAGTACTTGATATACTGTAGATGGAGTTCACCCATAGACTTGACCTGAGGTAAAGCTAGTGGGACTGATCCAAATGTTTCCGTCTCAAGGAACTCACCTCATCATTCTTCAGAGCCATAAAATAATAATGGATGTTCTTGCTGCGGGCATACTCCTTCACTCGGGATTTGAACTCCTTATGGTCCAAGACCTCCCCGCAATACTCCAGAACAAAGGTGTTCCTATGTCAACAGAACCAAAGGCAAAGATTCAGACCAGGGATCCCAATCATGTTGTATATAATAGAATTCAACTACAAGAACTCGCAGGTCATCTTATCAGCTGCAGCACAGTCTGGCAGAATAGTGAATCCCAGACATAAAGCAAGACTGCCCTGCTGCTCAGAACACAGAAATGAAGCAAACAATTCTGTTTCCCAATATTATAGTTTAGGTAATTAGAAAAACAATCTAGGAATAAGGTATTCTTTCTATTTGAAAGAGGAAAAAACCCTAAACTTAGGAAATTACCCATTAAGGTGCAACTGGCAACAGAAAATGACAATCGGAATCTTGGCAAATATTAATATATCATGAAAGCAGCGAGGAAATACTAGGGTGATCATGTGTCCATATATCTGTAATATTATCAGTTGAGGGTCCAGTCAGGGGGAGATTTGGGGTGAGTCCTTATTTGTGCCCTGGGTACCCCTGAAACTATAGCAGGGTGACACCCCAATGTTTCTATATATCTGTAACCTTGTTATGAGCTAAGGGGGCCCAGTCTGAAGGCCAGTTAGGGGGAGATTTGGGGTGAGTGTTTATTTGTATCCTGGGTACCCCTGGAACTATAGCAGGGTGGCACCCCAATGTTTCTATATATCTGTAACCTTGTTATGACTTAAGGAGGGCCAGCCTGAAGGTCAGTTAGGGGGAGATTTGGGGTGAGTGATTATTTGTACCCTGGGTACCCCTGGAACTATAGCAGGGTGACACCCCAATGTTTCTATATATCTGTAACCTTGTTATGACGTAAGGGGGCCCAGTCTGAAGGTCAGTTAGGGGGAGATTTGGGGTGAGTGTTTATTTGTACCCTGGGTACCCCTGGAACTATAGCAGGGTGACACCCCAATGTTTCTATATATCTGTAACCTTGTTGTGAGCTAAGGGGCCCAGTCTGAAGGTCAGTTAGGGGGAGATTTGGGGTGAGTGCTTATTTGTGCCCTGGATACCCCTGGAACTATAGCAGGGTGACACCCCAATGTTTCTATATATCTGTAACCTTGTTATGAGCTAAGGGGCCCAGTCTGAAGGTCAGTTAGGGGGAGATTTGGGGTGAGTGCTTATTTGTACCCTGGGTACCCCTGGAACTATAGCAGGGTGACTGTTACCCCAATGTTTCTATATATCTGTAACCTTGTTATGAGCAAAGGGGAGATTTGGGGTGAGTGCTTATTAGTGCTCTGGATACCCCTGGAACTATATCAGGGTGACACCCCAATGTTTCTATATATCTGTAACCTTGTTATGAGCTAAGGGGCCCAGTCTGAAGGTCAGTTAGGGGGAGATTTGGGGTGAGTGCTTATTTGTACCCTGGGTACCCCTGGAACTATAGCAGGGTGACTGTTACCCCAATGTTTCTATATATCTGTAACCTTGTTATGAGCAAAGGGGAGATTTGGGGTGAGTGCTTATTAGTGCTCTTGGTACCCCTGGAACTATATCAGGGTGACTGTTACCCCAATTTTTGGTAACCTTCTTATCAGCTAAGGGACGAGCATAATCTACAGAAAGAAGTAGAAAACCTACGGTTTGAGGTCTTTAGCAGCTCGGAGACCCCAGCCCTTCTTCTCAGTTAGGATAGCTTCCACTCCAGCATGCTGTTTTTTCTGGAAGCTCCTGTTAGAGCAGTACTCCCCATTTGGGCACCTCGATGAGCTGCAAATTTAAAAAAATAAATAAAGAGGTAATTAAAAGAGCAGGAGTGTCAAACCTTGAAAGGCTGCTAGGTGGAAAATGTGGATATAAAGCCATTTTGCCTTCATTTAGATTTCCTATAACCTATTGCTGTTCTGACAGCCCCAGAAAATATATGTCCCCGTAGGGATGCACTGAATCCAGGATTCGGCCGAATCCAGGATTCGGCCGAATCCTTCTGTCCTGCCGAACTGAATCATAATTTCCATATGCAAATTAGGGGTGGAGAGGGAAATCATGCGACTTTTTGTCACAAACCAAGGAAGTAAAATATGTTTTACCCTTCCCACTCCTAATTTGCATATGCAAATTAGGATTCGGATCGATATTCGGCCAAATCCTTCGTAAAGGATTCGGGGGTTCAGCCGAATCCAAAATAGTGGATTCGGTGCATCCCTAGTCCCCAGACACTAAAATCAGCACTTACCATTCTATCATTAGTAGCCGATTCAGACAGTCCTCTCCGCAAGCCACCTCCCCCTGGGCTCGCTCCTCTTTGGAGAGGACAGGGCATTCACATTGCATCCTCTTTATGTCCCTGTGGCTTTTATTCTTTTTCCTGGTGGAAGTCATGGCCAAGAAAGAAAAACAGGTATAGCGTAAACACAACAGACTGGACTGAATACATTGTATTTATGCTCCAAGCAAAGAAAACCCAGTTATTAACTTGCAGGTTCCCCAGCGAGGACCCAACAGCCGTCCAAATGAATCGGCAGGCACAGAGCTGTATGTAATCGCACGGATCAGTCACACGTTGGTGCCGAATATGGAAGCTTTCTAAAGCAGCTGCACAAATGCCGACCCATGCTGTTCCCTGGATCCGTGTCACTAAACAATCTTTCTTTTTTCTGCTATCCAGTTAATATAAAACGTACGCCTTTTCATAAAAATGTCTATGTGTCGTTATTTCACCCATCATTTTTCCCATTAATCTGTCTGGGACTGAGAGTATGTTCTATTAGCTTTATTTGCATTTGCCTCAGCCAGCAGTTAAAGGAGAACTAAACCCTAAAAGTTAATGTGGCTAAAAATACCATGTTTTATACACTGGACTTATTGCAGGAGGCTAAAGTTTGAGCTTGTCAATAGCAGCAATGATCCAGGACTTCAAACTTGTCACAGGGGGTCACCATCTTGGAAAGTGTCTGTGACACTCACATGCTCAGTGGGCTCTGATTGGCTGTTGAGAAGCTAAGCTTAGGGCTCGTCACTAATTATCCAGCAGAAAATAAGCTTCCCTGGCTGTAATATAAGCTGATGCTACAGGTTTGCTGATTATTCAATTCTGATGCTAATTGCACTGGTTTCTGTGCTGCCATGTAGTAATTATGTGTATTAATTACTAATCAGCCTTATATTGTGACATTTCTATTCTATGTGTACTGTATATTGTGAGTGGCTCCCTAAGCTCAGTAAGTGACAGCAGCACAAGAGCATGTGAATCAGTGAATCAGCAGAAAAGAAGATGGGGAGCTACTGGGGCATATTTGGAGATACAGATCTTTACTGCTAAAGGGCTGTGGTTGCCTTGGGCTGGTACAGGAGCCCAAAATATAATGTACAACATTTCTACCGACTTCTTTAGTTCTCCTTTAAGCAGCCATGTCCCTGTCCCTCTTCATCACTTCTCACTTACTGTGTTTTAGTATTGCATTAAACTGGCCATACACTAAAGGACAATGGCACTAGGTGTGCCAAAAACTCTGCTTGCAGGAATGTGCAGGGATAACAGTCAAACTGGGCCACAACAATCCTATCCATATTTGGAACAGCCAAATATTGCCAAATTTTCCTGCCAAGCACAAACTTTCCTTAGACGTCCATTGTGAGAATTTACGCATAGATTATATTGGTATTTACTATCTGAAGCCTGATCAATACCAGTATAAAATTTCTATAATGTTTTTATGCTCGAATTGTGCTGCTATGAAGATGATTTCCTGGTGTTTATACACATTTACAATACACAGATAGGAAGTAATGGAAACCATACCTTTCTGTTAAGTATACATTTTCCTCGATCAGGTCAAAGAAGGGGGGCATTTTACCCTGCCTGGAAGAATCCTTCCAGTACTGAGAGTCCCGAAAATCATTCATGCTGCACAAGTAGCTCCCGCCATCTTGTTTTGATGGTGTGGAGATACCCTCCATTTTCTGCTTCTTCTCCAGAGCCTCCAAATCGCTTTCCAAATCATTCTCTAGTTCTTGCCTTCTTTTTTTTGGAGGCCCTCGTTCCCTGTCGGACCTGTCCGTTGCCTTTGCTGGCTGTTCTGGGATTACTTTAGGAGTAACTGCCATCGTCTTTGATGAGTTGCTGCTGATTTCGTGAGCTTGCACTGAGCCAGATTCATTATAGGGCACCTCTGACTGGACTAGAAAGGCTTGTCCATGGTCAGTATCCCAGTTAAAATCATCGTCATCTTCATCGTAACAATGTGTTACAGAGTCTGGAGTAGGGCCATGAGGTTTGCTGTACATTACTTGAGCACCTTTATCATAAACTCTAGGATTCCAATAACCATCGTCTTTCTTGTAAACGTGAGAGCCACCGAAGGCTTGCTGGTAATGATAATCTGTGTAAAGGTAGCTGCTGTCAGGTTGCTGGTATGTACTACTAGGTTTCTCAGACTGGGAGAAGTCCCAGCCAAGCCCAGATAAGTCTTCTGCTGACTGGAAACCATCACTTCTTGAGAAATCTCCAGTCCTTTTAGGAGGCTCATTATGTACTCTTTCCTGTACTATGTCTGGTTTCTTAGCAGAACTTGAAGGTGACTGCTGGTATGAATGATGAAAGGTAGAAGGCTGGATTGGTTCTGCTTTTTCATTCTCTTTTTGAGGTTCAATTCTGTTTGTTGATGTTGGAGTCTCTCGTTCTGCTTTACATTTTGTGGGGATTTGCCAACTACTTATATGTGCAGTAGCTTCAGCCTGGCTGGTACTTACAACACCAACACTTTGTTGCTGCGGAGAGACTGATTCCCTAAGCGTCTCCGATGGATTAACGTCTACAGTCTCAACTAATGTCTTAGCTGGAGGACTGCATCTTTTTTGTAACGCCCAGTTCTGCTGAACCTTAACGGAAATAGGTTTTGGTTGTGCTACGCCAGTTTCACAGCTGTCAGAGAGGGTTTGACTTTCATGCTGGCTCTGGTAAGGAGACAGACAAGGTTCTTCATTTGTAAAGGTGGAATTTTGGGGGATCACAACAACAGATTGTAAACGATTTCTGGGCAGGCTGCTATCATCTGAATCGGTGTCCTCTGTGTCACTTTCACTTTCTTCTGAGTCGGAGTAATAATCATTGATAGCACCGATACAATCTGTGTGTTTGGTGGCAAGTAATTCTGTTGGGTCAAGTTGGGTCTTATGGTTGCAGCTTTCAAGATCCAGCTCCGATTGAATGAGCTCCTCCTTGTCAAATGTTGCTTCTTCATCTATGGCTTTACTATGCTGGACGATACCTTCAAGATTGTGGATACTTTTCTTTTCAGTAGCCTGGATCACTATAGAAGTAGCTTCATCTAGACTTTCTTTGCCAGGAATGTGTGGTGTAGGTCTACATTGCGAATAATCAATGGATACATTGCATTGTGTATCACGGTCATGAACCACATCCTTATTTTCACTAATTTGTATTGCCACTGAAATTGTGGTTTCCTGCGATATAGAAATTACCTCTGGTGGGAGACATGTTACTTGGCTTTGAAGGTCTTCACTCGAACATGAGGATTTCTTAAGCAGAACTTCAGCTGCTCCTTTCTGGCCTGTCTCAAATTCAATTTGCTTTTCTTTGACAGGATTTTCAATTGTAACTGAGGCCAATTCACTTTGGCTTTCAGTTATTGCACTGCAACTTTCATGTTTAGGAACATGCTCCAAATATTTATCTTTGAGGGTTTCAGATGCATCTGTTTCTAAAGTTCTTGGAGGGCATCTGTTTAGAATTACTTCAATGTCTTCACATTTTACTAGTGATATCTCTGGTTGTTCTACTACAGAAATAGAAGCTTTAATTTCATTTGAATCATGAGGAATGACTGATTCTTCACATGGAACCTGGACACCAACGCTATCAGGCTGATTTCTTTCAAAACCTTTATTGGTGCTGGGTTCAGAATCATCAGTACCAATGCGAGTTTTGGCCTGGGAGCCATCAGTGACGGTAAAATCTCTAGTGTGTGAGTAGTCTGTAACTGCATGGGTTTTAGTATGTAAATTGCTGCTGTCTTTGTGGGTCCAGGTTTGAGAACCATCATTTTCTTTAGAAGTTCTGGGTTGTAGGTCTATGCCCTCTTTAAGGATTTCTGGGTGTGTGTTCTCACTCACGTCCTTAGCCACATTAGGTGAACTATGTTGCAGGTCATCAGTCACTTTAACAGATTTGTCAGTTTCTTTAGGGGTTCTGGGCTGTGGGTCCTCACTTACTTTAGGGGTTCTGGGCTGTGGGTCCTCACTTACTTTAGGGGTTCTGGGCTGCGGCTCCTCACTCCCTTTAGGGGTTCTGGGCTGCGGCTCCTCACTCCCTTTAGGGGTTCTGGGCTGCGGCTCCTCAATCCCTTTAGGGGTTCTGGGCTGCGGCTCCTCACTCCCTTTAGGGGTTCTGGGCTGAGGCTCCTCACTCCCTTTAGGGGTTCTGGGCTGCGGCTCCTCACTCCCTTTAGGGGTTCTGGGCTGCGGCTCCTCACTCCCTTTAGGGGTTCTGGGCTGCGGCTCCTCACTCCCTTTAGGGTTTCTGGGCTGCGGCTCCTCACTCCCTTTAGGGTTTCTGGGCTGCGGCTCCTGATTCAGTTTAGGGGTTTTCGATTGTGGGTGTGCACTGGCTTTATGGGTTCTGGGTTGCAAGTTGTGGCTGTCTTTATGAGATCTGAGCTGTAAGTCCTCATTGACACTATTAGTTCTAGTCCATGAATCCTCACTGACATAGGTTCTCAGCTGCAAGTCCTCACTTGTTTTACAGGGTTTGTGATGCACACCATCATTTATTTTAAGGCATCTGTGTTGAGAGTCATCATTCACTTCATTGGTTCTAGGCTGCAGGTCGTCCTCAACTTTTTGCATTCTTAGTTGTAGGTCCTCACTTATTTTAGAAGGTCTAGGATGCAAATCATCACTAGCTTTGCGGGTCCTGGATTGCAAGTCGTCACTTGCTTTACGTGTCCTGTGATGTGAGTCGTCACGCATTTGGTGTGTTCTTGACAGCCAATCATCACTAACTTTATGGGTCCTTGGATGCAACTCCCGGATCTTAAATTTGAGTGGCGACTCACTTTTACAAGCCTGCAAATCTTCACTGGCTTTATTAGTTCTAGTGTGCATCTTAGTGACTTTATGCGGACTGGGTTGCGAGTCATCAGATTCATTACCGTGTACATCTGATTTACAGTTATCAGAGCTGGTAGTGTGCTCATCTGGCTCCAAGTCTTCTGTGGTACTGAGTGTTACCAAATCCCATGTTTCACTGGGAGAGAGATTATAAACTCCTTGGAAAGGACTTTTATGGTGTTTATCATCGTCATCATCATCATCATACTTTGATACAGATGCAGCCTGCAACATCTTAGATGATTGATGACTGCTGTCTCTCTCTTCTCTGAACTCTGAACCTGGTGAGGTGGATGAGAATTTTTCAGTGTGCTTAGAGTAAAGAGAAGTTTGCTGGTGATCTGGAAAACTTGTCTTTTTAACAGAAACATTTGAGGAGCATAGAACTTCATCTTTCCCCTTTTTGTGCTCCTCTTTCTCAATGGCATTATGGGTTGGCTTCTTTTCCAAATCCCATTTTGAAGTTTTAGTCACAGAGTTTGAATGTTCATGCTTTGAGCTGGATTTGGAACTAGAGTTCACACTGTTATCAGGTTTGGAATGTGACCAATCTCTTTTTTCTTCTGCTTCTTTTTTAGGGGAAGTCTTTTTAGGAGAGGCTTTTCTAGTTGTTTCTTTTTCTGAAGATCTCCTTGAATCCCTTTCATGTCTATTGGAGTCCCTACCCCTCCGATCAAAATCATAAGATAGCTCTCCCTTTGAATCTCTGTCATATTTAGAATATGATGAAGTTCTCGATTCTCTGTATGAAGAGGAATGAGAGGATGACAGATGCCTAGAGTCACTAGATCTGGAATGGGTTCTCCTATGATCATCTTCAGAATCAGAGCTGTCTCTTGTTCGGCTGTCTGCATAGGAGCGGGAATACCTGGTTCTGTAAGGTGAACTCCTATGGAATCTACGGTCAGAATCATAATAATGTGAACGTTCAGATCTAGAATAAGAAGAGCTACTTTTGGAGCCCCTGTCAGACCTTGACCTAGATCGCGACCTGGATCGAGACCTAGTTCGCCTTCGGTCACGATCAGACCTAGAGTGTGTAGAGGTGTATCTTGAATCTCTATCTGACCTGGAATAATTAGAATATTTCTCATCCTTTGTACATCTTGATCGTAAGGAAGAGTGTTTCCCAGAATCCTCACTCCTCAGAGACACAGAGCTTCTTTTTGAGTCTCTTGTAGCCGCTTTTAAGTCATGGGACTTGAGGCTCGAAGAGGTTTGAATTGAGTCCTCGTCTGATTCTGAGCCCAACACCACCCCATCGGAGTGAGGGAACTTGGATTTTGAACTTGATTTTTCTGGACTAGGATTGGATGTAGCTTTTTGTGAACTACATGAACTTTTTTCATCCTTCCCAATATGGGAAGATTCTGTTAGCAATGATAAATCAGATTCCTCAGACACTTTTTGATTGCTTTGGGTCTCAGAGTTCTCTTTTTTGTCCAGTTTTGAATCAATCAATGATCTGGACGATTCCTTTGCATCAGAAGTCACTTGCATGCCTTTTGTTGGTGTGGTCTCGGAGGGGACAACAGAAGGGGATTTTTCATTTGTCGATGATAGACCCGATGTAAATATTGCAGGTGCTACTTCATGCTCTGGAGAAGAAGGTTGTATTACTGGTGTTGCTTGGGTTGATGCCACAGGGGAGGTTGGTGCTAGTAATGAGGCTGTAGGAGGTAGAGGAGGGGGTGGTTGTGCTGGTAGCTTATTAGTAACACTCAAAAGGTGTTTTTTGAAATGAATTTTGCCCAGTTCTACTTTGGGTTTGGGTTGCTCATCTATTTCTTCAGTGAAATCATTAAGGTCCATTTTAAGTTTTGATATGTGTTCTGCTGGGCTCTGGCTTTGTGATTCATTCTGCTTGTCATTGCCAATAGAACCCAGTAGCCTATTTTGAAATGTTTTCTTGGTAAGGCTAAAGCTGAAGGAGACTTTCTGCCGGCCTTGTTCCTCAAGGTTCACCTTGGCTTTAGTTCCTTTTGGTAAAAAACGGCTTGAAGAGAGCCCCTTGAAGGGATTGGCCTTGCTGAATGATGCTTTACCCAGAGAGGATTCATTTTTGGCCTATGAAAAGAAAAAGCATTAAATTTAGTTGTATTGCATTGTGCCATTTTCCAAGTGAATTATAAACTACAGTAAACCTTATCTGTGTGGGGGCAGATCTGCAATATATACGATTCCCATAAAGTAAATAAGGATATTAGAAGTCACTGAGGGATTGTTCTGTGACCATATAAAGGCACAAGGCTGCAGGCTGAGTTATACAGGGAACTCGGAGTATCACTCATGTATTATAAGGGATAATGTACCCCCTACTGTAAATGATAAGGATATTAGAAGTCACTGAGGGATTCTGTGACCATATAAAGGCACAAGGCTGCAGGCTGAGTTATACAGGGAACTCTGAGTATCACTCATGTATTATAAGGGATAATGTACCCCCTACTGTAAATGATAAGGATATTAGAAGTCACTGAGGGGTTGTTCTGTGACCATATAAAGGCACAAGGCTGCAGGCTGAGTTATACAGGGAACTCGGAGTATCACTCATGTATTATAAGGGATAATGTACCCCCTACTGTAAATGATAAGGATATTAGAAGTCACTGAGGGGTTGTTCTGTGACCATATAAAGGCACAGAGGCTGCAGGCTGAGTTATACAGGGAACTCTGAGTATCACTCATGTATTATAAGGGATAATGTACCCCCTACTGTAAATGATAAGGATATTAGAAGTCACTGAGGGGTTGTTCTGTGACCATATAAAGGCACAAGGCTGCAGGCTAAGTTATACAGGGAACTTTGAGCACAACTTGTACTGTAAATTTGTAAGAATTTTAGAAGTAATTTATTTGTTGCATGGCCTGTATTGAAGCAGACAAGTTTGCAATCACCTGAATGGTCGCAGAACTTTTCTTATACACTTATTTTTACAACGGGGGGTGACTTATTTCCTCAATATCCCTATAATTAAATCTCGTATGGAATACAATTCCAAACAGTAGGCAGCTGCTATGCTAGACATGAGTTATGAGTTATGGAACAAGCTTACCTCATTCTCTTCTTCACTGTTGAGGTCCAGGCAAGAAGGCATGCAAAAAAAAAGAAAGAAGAAAATGTAACTAAACCGTGGAAATAAAGTGAGCACACATTAAAATAAATGAATGGCTGCACAGGATACTAGAAATTACAATGACGCCTTAGGTGTGTGTTTTAGATAAACAGATTGATTTCAAGCATCAGTAACAATTTTTTTAAAAAAAAAAAAAATTCAGTAGTATAGAACGGAAAAAAAACTGACAATTTAAACTTTTAAGTCGCTAAGTCTTTATTAAGAAATAACTTGCCGAAACTCTGCTTCTCTTCAGAAAAGGCGGCACTGCGATGATCCATCATGCGGCGCTCGATTTCTCCTCCCTGGCTATCGCCTATAAGGAAAGGCCGCATGACAGATCGTCGCAGTGTTGCCTTTTCTGAAGATTTTTTTAAAAAACAAATTGATGTTACTGGTCCTTTAAGCTCACCGCAAGCTGATATTTTTGCCTGCAGCACAGACTTCTTTTAGTTACTCATGCACCAACGCTTAGGCTAATATCACACAGGCCTGAAACTCTGCTCGTGGAAAAAGCAGGCCGAGAATTATCCCCTAAACTGGAACGAGCCCCTAACCTTGCCTGCACTCGGACCAATTGAGTTGGCCTGGGTCCGGGCACACACTGCGGATTTGATCCTGCACCAGCCAATGCAATGAACCTGGGTGCAGGCAAGGCAACTGACTAATTCCAGTGTAGAGGCTGAATTTCAGTCTCATTTGGTGAATATGTTGGGATGAAAATCAGCCCCTATGACAAGTTTCTTGTCTTTCCTACACCTGGGCCATTTTATCTGCACAGGTACAAACAGTAGATTTTTGTGCAAGGATGCAAACTCTGGCGTTTATTCGCCAAAAGCCACCGTGTGTCCCTGTACCCGAGCTGAAACAATTGTTCCAGATGTAGTTTGGCCCATGGTAAAAAACTAACAAATAATGCACAATTTGCCAATGCCTGTGTATGGCCAAATCGTATTACTCTATACTCTAAAATTAATTAAAGGAGTAAAGTGTAAAATAGAGTAAGTCTAGAATTGCTGTATTTTGTATACTAAACATAAACATGAACTTACTGCACCACAAGTCTAATCAAACAAATGATTTATGCTTTCAAAGTTGGCCACAGGGGGTCACCATCTTGTAACTTTGTTATACACCTTTGCAAGACCAAGACTGTGCACATGCTCAGTGGGGTCTGGGCTGATTAGGGATCGTCATAAATGATCAAAACAGCACAAGTCAAATAATATCTGCCAGAAGCCGATACAGCAAGACTGATTAATAATCAGAATATACAGACTGCACTGGCTCCTGTCATGTGATCTAATGTAGATTTTATAGTTTTTGTATTGTTTAATACAAACTTTCTCCAACTCTGCAGAACCAGTGGCTGCAGCAAAATAATCCTCCAAATAGAATCCCAGTTTATCTGTTTAAATCTGGCTCCATGATCTTTGTCCCTGCAGCTGGAGTTGGAAACAGTAAAGGGGATGTAAAAGCAAAAATAACATCCAATACAAATCTCTACACAGTCACCAACTGCTCTACAGGGAAACAAACAAAGCTGCTTGAGTTCTGCATGGCTGGGAAGGCGGGGGCTCCCCCTGTTCATAAGTATGATTGTTTCCTTGCAGAGTAGTTAGGGACCGTCTGCCAATTCCTATCCACAGCAGTAAATGAAGGGAGAATTTCACTGCATACAGTCAGGTTTCTTATAAAAACGGTACACAGTTTTTAATTAAAGTATATTGGAGATAGGTTTCTTTTTCATTAAAGAAAGAAAAAATGGGATTTTATTGTTTTGCCTTTACATGCCCTTTAAAGAAATAGCAAAGATTCTGATTTTGCGGATTTATAGATAAAATGAGATCCTGGCTGCAATTACACAAGGGTATAAGAATGAACAAGCTATACCGGCCTGTGCAACCTCTCCGCATCCCTGGACATGCATCGGTTAGGGAGAAAATGTTATTGTACCTAGGAAAGCTGCACTGAATTGGTAAGTATAATATGTCTGCAGTTTAGACTAATGTCAGGGGCACCCAAAGTGCAAATAGTGAGAACTGGACCATCGCTCACACTGATCCCATACTGGCCTGACCTCCCCACTCAGCTGTTTCATATCGTCTAAAGAACAACATCAGCGAGAGGCAGAAATCCTCAGAATTCCATTACATTAACTTTTAATATGTTATTGGCTAATTCTAAGCAACTGTTCAATTTGGTCTTAATTATTTACATTTTATAGTTTTTTTTTTTAATTTGTAGTTATCGTCCGACTCCTTCAAGCTTTCAAATGGGGGTCACTGACCCCCATCTAAAAAACAAATGCTCTGTAAAGCTACAAATGTATTGTTATTGCTGCTTTTAATTACTAATCGTTCTATTCAGTCTCTCTCCTATTCATATTTCAGTCTCTCATTCAATTTAATGTATGGTTGCTAGGGTAATTTGGACCCTAGCAACCAGATTGCAGACTGGAGAGCTGCTAAATAAAAAGCTAAATAACACAAAAACCTCAAATAATAAAAAATGGAAACTAATTGCAAATTGTCTCAGAATACCCCTCTCTACATCATAGTAAAAGTAATCTCAAATGTAAACAACCCCTTTAAAATGATGTTTAGTCTTAATCCAGCTGGGCTCTGTATACTGTATAATCCCTTTCTTGCTATTCCCCTACTGCAGCCAATAACAAACCAGAGGCCTGGGCAGCTAAGAGCACAAGTTGCCCCCGGCAACAGTAACCAGGCTGCACCCTACATTAAAACTGGGGTCATTGCATAAGAGTTTGCTTGGCCTGACTTGTCTGGTTGAGATCCTGTACAACATATAGTAATAGGGTTAAACCTGTCCGGTTTTGACTCAGACAGCCCGGTTTTTTTGAAGGGCTGTTCGGGTCAAAACTGGCTGCCCGGTATTCCAAATTAGGAAAACCAGGCAGGATTTCCTGAGACTGTCTTGGCAATCAGCCAATCGTCATAGCCACACCCCTGACATCACAGTCCCGCCTCCATCACATGCTACATCATGGTTCCCCCAGAGTTCATCGGGGCAAAGGTGGCAACCCTATATACTAACCAATAGTATAAAGAGATTAGTGTAAACTGTCACCTCAGGACCTAGAAGGCCTAAACCTTTTGAAATTTTAAAGGGGTGGTTCACCTTTAAGATAACTTTTATTATGTTATAAAACGGGCAATTCTAAGCAACTTTTCAATTTATTTTTTATAGTTGAATAGTCACTTTCTTTTTCTTCTGATTCTTTCGAGCTTTCAAATGGGGTCGCGTCCCCTTCTAAAAGAACAAATGCTCTGTAAGGCTACAACTGCATTGTTATTGTTACTTTTTATTACTCCTCTATTCAGGCCTCTCCTATTCATATTCCAGTCTCTTATTCAAATCAGTGCATGGTTGCTAGGGGAATTTGGGCCTTAGTTACCAGATTGCTTAAAACACAAATTGAAGAGCTGCTAAATAAAAATATAAATAACTCAAAAACCTTCTATAATAAAAAATAAAAACAAATTGCAAATTATCTCAGACTATCCCTCTCTATATCATACTAACAGTTATTTTAAAGGTGAACAATCCCTTTAAAGGGATAGTTCACCTGTTAATGTGATTTTTAGTATGCTGTAGATAATTATATTAGGAAACAAACTGCAGTTGGTCTTCATTTTTATTGTGTGTGCTCTTATTTTTTAATGATTTCACTTTTTATTCCGCAGCTCTGCATTTTGGCAGCACTGGCCCGCTTTACCCTACAGGGGCAGAGGGACTAAAAACAGAGATGAATAACAAGAAACAACGTCATTGATGCCTCACAGAGCAATCGTTTTTTTGTTTTTTTTTTTGCTGTCGGGGTCAGTGACCCCCATCCCAACAATCAAACGGAATTTTAAATTGCAAGCTGGTCATTCTATAACATACTAAAAGTTATCTTAAAGAAAAACAAGCCCTTTAAAGCAGCCACATAAGGCCAAGGTGCTATATGACTATAACATATTATATAAATATATATGCATAGTAACACAATCTTTCTTGCTATGTTTTCCTTTTGACATTTGGAGGCCGAACTTTATATTTAGCTGCGATGCCTTTCGGCTCCATGTCGTGCTGCAAAGAATATGGTAGAATATAATATTTGGCTTTACTGTTGGTAAGCAGGGGGTTCCTCTAGCGAGTTCGGATTTTCCTCCTGTGCCGAGATCTCATCGATCCCTGACCTGAAATGAAAATTAAAAAGAATATAAAGTGTATTCTTTTGCAAGGTAATAGGTCCCATTGAACAGTAAACACGAACTTATTAAAAGGATTTTAGCTTCCCCTTAGGCCTGGCATTTAAAGGAGAACCAAAGCCTAAACAACAGAGTTAGACATTGTAGGATTTAATATACTGGACTTGTTTTACCAGCCCAGAGGTTCAGCAGCCCTAAACAATGTCCAATCTTCAAAGTGGTCTGCAGGAACTCACCATCTTGGATCTTGTTAGGCCCTCTTTTGAGTGTCAGAGGCACTGCACATGCTCAGTGTGCTCTGGGTTGCTGTTGGGAAGCTCCACAACACTGTATATTGTGAATGGGTTCGTAAGCTCAGGTAAGTGACAGCAGTCCAGCACACATGCAGAAAAAAACATAAGGAGCTAGTGGGCATCATCGGAGGCAAAGATCTTCCAAGAGTTCTGGTGGCCTTGAGCTGGTACAGAAGCCCAATGCAAAGGCCTGGACATTTCTAACCTAGTTCTTCGTGGAACTCAGCAAAGGTCCACCAAAACCTGCCATTGCTCTTTGTATCTATTATTAGCTAGGTAAGAAGCAGCCGAGACACAACTCCCATTGACTTATACAGTAATTCGGCAGGTTTTAGGTGGAGAATAGTCAAATTCGAAGGGCCCGAGTATGATAAAGCTCAAAAAAATCTAATTAAAATTTTTCAAAAAACTAGAATCGAGTTTGGATAATTCCTTACCTTAGTTAATTTGACAGTTTTGACCATAATAAAAAAAAAAAATATGAATATTCAAATTCCAATTTTCAATTTGAGGGGGAATGCTGCAGTGCAGTTGAATACCGCAGAAGGCAGCATTATTGTTCAGCCTGTATCAGAAAGTCTTGATGAAGACAGTAAGATATCATAGGGATCTCATCTACTTAATTATAACCTCTGCAAGGGTCACATTAGAAACTAGAAAGGAAAACAGCATGGCAGCCATTTATGCAGAAAATGAATGTTACGTGAGCACAGCGAGTTGTGTATTTGATAGACCTTCTCTGTACGTATGCGTTAGGGTTGCCTCATCTACATAAACATTATTATTGACAACAGGTTGAAATATATATTTATATGGTCATAAAAACATAGCCAATATATATTCTATAAATTCGGGGTTTTTTTGTAGGCATGAGAGTTGCAATCAGAAAGGTAAACATGCATGCACACATATACACGAGTAGTTAAATGGGCATGGTATACGCCCACACCAAGCAACCAATTAGCATCGTTTTATTTAGTCGAACTGCATGTGACCGGTAAATGGAAACTGCTGATTGGCTGCTACTGGAAACTAGGCAGGAACAGTCTTTCCATGTTACAACAATTTGAGAAAAAAGGAGATACACTCAAATAATTTGATGCAGTGCACCCAAAGTGGGACATTCACATAGATTAGTTATTGCGCCAGCGTCCACTTCGCCAGGCGTATTTTCGACAGCGCTACGCAAATTCACTAAAATCCGAAGTTGCGCTCAGGGGTAGCGTAAGGTTGCAAGGTTGCACTAGCGTTAATTCGCAAAGCGAAGTTACGCTAGCAATGGTTAATTTGCATACGGCGCCAAATTCAAGTTACAATGGAGGTATATGTAGCAGCACTACACAAGCCTAGAAAACCTTCAAAACAGCAAATAAAATGTTTATTTTGCCCTACACATGTGCCCTCTGTATAGTTAAGGTGCCATGAGTTAGGAAATGTAGGGGGGAAGGAGGGGAGCCCCAAAAAAATGTTCTATCTTTTTCAGCCTATCACCCATAAGAAAGAAAAAACGCCAGCGTTTTTTGGGACTTGGAAACATTTTTTACTTTTTTTTTTTAAGGAATCCCTATCTACTCTATTGCACTTCGCCTGGTCTGAGGTGGCGAAGGAAGTCTGGCGTAAAAGGTAGTGTTCAGAACAATTAGTGGTTTTGCGTAGTTACGTCCGTTGCGCAAATTCGCCAGGCATAAGGGTGCGAAGTAACACTAGCGAATTTACGCCAGCGTCCGTTAGTGAATCGGCGAATTAACGAAAACCTCCAATGCTGGTGAATTCACGCTAGCGTTGGGCGCTCAGGCATTTAGTGAATTTTCCCCAAAGTACCTGTAATTCAAATAGTATGGCCAACATCTATGGCCAGTTTAACAGTGGCTGATGTTCGGGCGACTTCAATGGCACCTGATTAAAATTTTTAAACCAGCTCGACAAGCCGACCGATATCCAAGTCCTCTGCCGACGTCCAAAAATCCAAGTCTCCCACCATAAATGCACCGAATATCATACGAAAATTTGTTTCATACGATATTATCGGTGCATCCATGGTCACCTTAAGACGTGACTTTATCTGCTATAGCTTGCGCCAGTAAAGAATAAAGGACGCGGAATTAGTGCCCCTGGAGATTGGAAGCAGCTAAAGTACATGTATTTTGTGGAGGCCCTCACCAATATGTTTGAGCCATGGATATCGGTTGGTTCGTTGATCAATATGTCTAAAAACTTTCCTCTGGCACGCACCATGGGGCTATCACATTGTGTACTGGCAAATGAGCCGCAGCTCCTCTTCTCTCCCTGATGTTCCAATCACTTCATAGAAGTTTCATAGAACGGGGGTCAAGAATGGGCACTTGTATGGTATCATAACAGTGCAATCTGTTGAATACCGACAAGTATTCGCCAGGGTGTGGCCACCTCAAGGAAGGCAAGGCAAGCCAGGCATTCATATGCAACTGCCTGAGATGAAACATAACTGCTAGTTGCTTGCTATGGACTAAACTAATGCTGCCCATAAACGTGCAGATTTTAGCCTTGTATCTGACGTCACAACGAATCTCCCAACCTGACACTTACTGTTCAGATTAAATAAAGTAGTAAAAGACCAAATCAGACAATGTTCTGGCAGTGACAGCAATCATAGGAAAGTTATGTCTGACAGATAGAAGTGACAGTCACCCATTGATATGGTAGATAGATACATAGAGATAGATTATCATTAGCCGACAGAAATCTTCTAACCTGTCCCGTCAACTAAACGACCGATCGCCATGGTCTGAAAAATGTCGAGGCGATCCACACACAGCCCGAAAATTGTACAAAACTGATTTATATGACTTGCAAATATGAGCAAGCGAATGGCTCAATGAATGCAGATTTCTTTGCGATGGATAAAATGAACGCACATCCCTAAGCTATGCAGATGCGGCAGAACTGTAGCTCACAGAAGCCTACCCTCAGCTGAACTGTTCCGCAACAAGCGGGTGTCTGTCCTTAGACTACTAACAAGGGTCTCTACTAACCCCTGATCACACACCTACATCACCAGTGATTAATAATTGTAGCCAAATTCATGGCACAGCCATAGGAATATAAAGATTGTGTGACAATATATATATAAATGTAACATATCCTTACAGTCTGCAGCACATTGACACTTTATTTCCATTTAAAGGAAACAGCCAGATGTTTATACCAAGAAATTGTCACATACTGAAATAATTACACTTTCTTTTCCTGCTCTTACTGGTCAGTAGGCAACTGAACTAAGCAGACTGGGGCTAATGTGGAGCACTGACCTGTATATCCCCTGACTGGTCTGGTACAATATATCACCAGCAGGGATAACACAAGGCATGTTAGGGTCAGGGCACACAGGCAGATTTGGGGACCTTCCCGCCGGCTATTACGAAAAATCACCATTGGGATGGCACTTGGAAAAAGAAGCACCGCGAGTGCCATCCCGCTGCCGATTTTTCATAATAGCCGGCGGGAAGGTAGTCGGGGAGATTGTCGCCCCCCCAATCTGCCCGTGTGCCCTTAACGACCTCTGTATGAGTAGGGGGTCATCACCTGACCCCCAGAATAACAGCCCCACCTCCATTACATCCCCAAACCACAAAGAGCGGTGGCTGAAGAGAGAGTGGCAGTAAATTAAGGGACGAATAGAATAAAGTAACATGCACAAGGCAAACAGCCAGCCCTCTCCTGTATATACACAATTAGACACAATAACTGTTTCCTCCCATACCTGCTCCCTCCAGTCCTAATCACACAGGAATGTTCCCCTGGGGGAGAGACGCCTGCAGAATAAGGAATGGGAATAAAAGCAATAACACACAGACTGTGAGAGAATAGGAAGGGATGAGGGTGGAAGCAGGAAGTCAGGCTTGATATGGTGCAGGCTCCTCTGTGTGCTTTGTAAGGGCCACACGTGTGAGAGGGGCACCAACACCAGCAGCTTTATATGGAGGTAAATAACCAGCAGCTTTATATGGAGGTAAATAACCAGCAGGTTTATATGGAGACAGACCTTTAGGAAGCAGTGGGACACATATGCAGCATGTCAGGAGAAACATCACCCGTATGTCCAGGATGCCAGGGCCACACACCCACAGTATTAACATGGGGCACAATTAGAGCAGGGGCCACATAGTCACCGTGTAGCTGCGTGAGAGGCAGGTGATACTTACTCAGTCGGGTATTCTGGATCATAGAAATCCCCCATGGTCAGTGTGTGTGAGGAGCAGTTGTGTCCCAGACGAATCCAGCATGGGGGAGATATAGAGGGATCAGTGTATCCACAATACGAGGGCTTCAGTTGGGGCTCAGTCCCAGGGACCCAAGTCAATGGGGGTGTCCCAGGCTAATGAGGGATGTGTCCCAGATTAATGGGGTATGTCCCAGGGGCCCAGGTTAATGGGGGGGTGTCCCAGATTAATGGGGGTATGTCCCAGGGGCCCAGGTTAATGGGGGAGGGGCCAGGTTAATGGGGGGGTGTCCCAGATTAATGGGGTGCGTCCCAGGGGCCCAAATCAATGGGTGGGGTGTCCCAGGGGCCAAGGCTAATAGAGGGGGTGTCCCGGATTAATGGGGTGCGTCACAGGGGCCAATCTTCTGGGAGCAGCAGGTGTGAAACCCTATCTTGTGCCCGAGGCTCCCCTGGAGACAAGGATTAAAGGGTAAATTAAATTAAAGGGTAAATTCATTTAAAGGGTAAATTAATGAGGGGCAGAGTAAAGGAGAGAATCCGCTTGGGCCGTTCCAGAGAGAGGTTTCTCAGCCGGACAGGAGAGGAGGAAGGAGGAGGCGCAGGGTGGTCCCTCCTGGTGCAATTGAGGCCGTACCATGCCGGAGGGGTGCCAGGGAGATAAAGTGCAGCTTCTGTGGCACCGACTCGGCGGGGATTAACTCAGACAGGAGAGAGAAGAAGGCCCAGCAACACTAGCGCCTCCCGGGCTGTGTGAGCTCGTACCCCGGTCACATGGAGCTCCCCAGCCACCAACAAAGCGATAAGTATCGGCCTCCGACCGCGCGATTTCAAGATTCCACACGGCTTTCTCTTTGGCTCTGACGGACCTGCTGCCCCGGCCTGAAGCTCCTCCCCCTTAATATTGAAACGGAAATACGTCACACTCGTCTATTTCCTACACAAGGCAACCTTCCAGGGGCGGGGCGGGATTACAGTAGAAAGAAGAGGAGGGAAGCCGAGGGGCGGGCTCCAGTAAGGGGGCGGGGCAATAGTGTCTACCTACTAGTGGAGGACTGGGGCGGGGCGAGCAGTTAGGAGAGGCGGTACAGACTGGCGGTGTGAGTGTTCGCAGAAGGATGTCCTAAAATGCGTTCCGTAAGCGCGGGCTGTGACGCTTCATGGGCGGGATCTTTCCATTCACTGCGCGCACTCCTCCAGCCTGGCAGTATTTGTGACTGTACATTAGACTCCTCCTGACTGACTTCCTCTCACTGTCACATAAATATTCACCTCCTGACTGACATTTATGTTTAGCCTTTATTACGCTCAATCAGCCCATGGTGAACACATAGAGAATGATGGACTGCAGAATTCAACGACAGCTATGGACCTGTTATCCACAATGCTCAGGACTTGGGTTTTCCGGACAACGGATCTTTCCATCACTTGAATCTTCATACCTTAAATCTACTAAAAAATATTTACACATTAAACAATAAGGATTAATTATATCTTAGTTGAAAAGTTACCCCCACTACTATAGTAGTACTTATCTGTTATCTACTGTGTATCCTGTGCTTGAATGGCTGCCCCCATGGCTACAGAGCAGCTTGTTTATATAAACTATAGTAGTACTTATCTGTTATCTACTGTGTATCCTGTGCTTGAATGGCTGCCCCCATGGCTACACAGCAGCTTGTTTCTATAAACTATAGTAGTACTTATCTGTTATCTACTGTGTATCCTGTGCTTGAATGGCTGCCCCCATGGCTACACAGCAGCTTGTTTCTATAAACTATAGTAGTACTTATCTGTTATCTACTGTGTATCCTGTGCTTGAATGGCTGCCCCCATGGCTACACAGCAGCTTGTTTATATAAACTATAGTAGTACTTATCTGTTATCTACTGTGTATCCTGTGCTTGAATGGCTGCCCCCATGGCTACACAGCAGCTTGTTTATATAAACTATAGTAGTACTTATCTGTTATCTACTGTGTATCCTGTGCTTGAATGGCTGCCCCCATGGTACACAGCAGCTTGTTTATATAAACTATAGTAGTACTTATCTGTTATCTACTGTGTATCCTGTGCTTGAATGGCTGCCCCATGGCTACACAGCAGCTTGTTTATATAAACTATAGTAGTACTTATCTGTTATCTACTGTGTATCCTGTGCTTGAATGGCTGCCCCCATGGCTACACAGCAGCTTGTTTATATAAACTATAGTAGTATTTATCTGTTATCTACTGTGTATCCTGTGCTTGAATGGCTGCCCCATGGCTACACAGCAGCTTGTTTATATAACTATAGTAGTACTTATCTATTATCTACCGTGTATCCTGTGCTAAAAGGCTGCCCCTATGGCTACACAGCAGCTTGTTTATATAAACTATAGTAGTACTTATCTGTTATCTACTGTGTATCTGTGCTTGAATGGCTGCCCCATGGTACACAGCAGCTTTTTATATAAACTATAGTAGTACTTATCTGTTATCTACTGTGTATCCTGTGCTTGAATGGCTGCCCCATGGCTACACGCAGCTTGTTTATATCAGCTATAGTAGTACTTATCTGTTATCTACTGTGTATCCTGTGCTTGAATGCTGCCCCCATGGCTACACAACAGCTTGTTTATATAAACTATAGTAGTACTTATCTACTGTGTACCTGTGCTTGAATGGGGCCCCTGGCTACACGGCAGCTTGTTTATATAAACTATAGTAGTATTATCTGTTATCTACTGTGTATCCTGTGCATGAATGGCTGCCCCATGGCTACACGCAGCTTGTTTATATAAACTATAGTAGTACTTATCTGTTATCTACTGTGTATCCTGTGCTTGAATGGCTGCCCCCATGGCTACACAGCAGCTTGTTTATATAAACTATAGTAGTACTTATCTGTTATCTACTGTGTATCCTGTGCTTGAATGGCTGCCCCCATGGCTACACAGCAGCTTGTTTATATAAACTATAGTAGTACTTATCTGTTATCTACTGTGTATCCTGTGCTTGAATGGCTGCCCCCATGGCTACACAGCAGCTTGTTTATATAAACTATAGTAGTATTTATCTGTTATCTACTGTGTATCCTGTGCTTGAATGGCTGCCCCCATGGCTACACAGCAGCTTGTTTATATAAACTATAGTAGTACTTATCTGTTATCTACCGTGTATCCTGTGCTAAAATGGCTGCCCCTATGGCTACACAGCAGCTTGTTTATATAAACTATAGTAGTACTTATCTGTTATCTACTGTGTATCCTGTGCTTGAATGGCTGCCCCATGGCTACACAGCAGCTTGTTTCTATAAACTATAGTAGTACTTATCTGTTATCTACTGTGTATCCTGTGCTTGAATGGCTGCCCCCATGGCTACACAGCAGCTTGTTTATATAAACTATAGTAGTACTTATCTGTTATCTACTGTGTATCCTGTGCTTGAATGGCTGCCCCCATGGCTACACAGCAGCTTGTTTATATAAACTATAGTAGTACTTATCTGTTATCTACCGTGTATCCTGTGCTAAAATGGCTGCCCCTATGGCTACACAGCAGCTTGTTTATATAAACTATAGTAGTACTTATCTGTTATCTACTGTGTATCCTGTGCTTGAATGGCTGCCCCATGGCTACACAGCAGCTTGTTTCTATAAACTATAGTAGTACTTATCTGTTATCTACTGTGTATCCTGTGCTTGAATGGCTGCCCCCATGGCTACACAGCAGCTTGTTTATATAAACTATAGTAGTACTTATCTGTTATCTACTGTGTATCCTGTGCTTGAATGGCTGCCCCCATGGCTACACAGCAGCTTGTTTATATAAACTATAGTAGTACTTATCTGTTATCTACCGTGTATCCTGTGCTAAAATGGCTGCCCCTATGGCTACACAGCAGCTTGTTTATATAAACTATAGTAGTACTTATCTGTTATCTACTGTGTATCCTGTGCTTGAATGGCTGCCCCATGGCTACACAGCAGCTTGTTTCTATAAACTATAGTAGTACTTATCTGTTATCTACTGTGTATCCTGTGCTTGAATGGCTGCCCCCATGGCTACACAGCAGCTTGTTTATATAAACTATAGTAGTACTTATCTGTTATCTACTGTGTATCCTGTGCTTGAATGGCTGCCCCCATGGCTACACAGCAGCTTGTTTATATAAACTATAGTAGTACTTATCTACTGTGTATCCTGTGCTTGAATGGCGGCCCCCATGGCTACACAGCAGCTTGTTTATATAAACTATAGTAGTACTTATCTGTTATCTACTGTGTATCCTGTGCTTGAATGGCTGCCCCCATGGCTACACAGCAGCTTGTTTATATAAACTATAGTAGTACTTATCTGTTATCTACCGTGTATCCTGTGCTTGAATGGCTGCCCCCATGGCTACACAGCAGCTTGTTTATATAAACTATAGTAGTACTTATCTGTTATCTACTGTGTATCCTGTGCTTGAATGGCTGTCCCCCATGGCTACACAACAGCTTGTTTATATAAACTATAGTAGTACTTATCTACTGTGTATCCTGTGCTTGAATGACGGCCCCCATGGCTACACGGCAGCTTGTTTATATAAACTATAGTAGTACTTATCTGTTATCTACTGTGTATCCTGTGCTTGAATGGCTGCCCCCATGGCTACACGGCAGCTTCTTTATATAAACTATAGTAGTACTTATCTGTTATCTACTGTGTATCCTGTGCTTGAATGGCTGCCCCCATGGCTACACAGCAGCTTGTTTATATAAACTATAGTAGTACTTATCTGTTATCTACTGTGTATCCTGTGCTTGAATGGCTGCCCCCATGGCTACACAGCAGCTTGTTTATATAAACTATAGTAGTACTTATCTGTTATCTACTGTGTATCCTGTGCTTGAATGGCTGCCCCCATGGCTACACAGCAGCTTGTTTATATAAACTATAGTAGTACTTATCTGTTATCTACTGTGTATCCTGTGCTTGAATGGCTGCCCCCATGGCTACACAGCAGCTTGTTTATATAAACTATAGTAGTATTTATCTGTTATCTACTGTGTATCCTGTGCTTGAATGGCTGCCCCCATGGCTACACAGCAGCTTGTTTATATAAACTATAGTAGTACTTATCTATTATCTACCGTGTATCCTGTGCTAAAATGGCTGCCCCTATGGCTACACAGCAGCTTGTTTATATAAACTATAGTAGTACTTATCTGTTATCTACTGTGTATCCTGTGCTTGAATGGCTGCCCCCATGGCTACACAGCAGCTTTTTTATATAAACTATAGTAGTACTTATCTGTTATCTACTGTGTATCCTGTGCTTGAATGGCTGTCCCCCATGGCTACACAGCAGCTTGTTTATATCAGCTATAGTAGTACTTATCTGTTATCTACTGTGTATCCTGTGCTTGAATGGCTGTCCCCCATGGCTACACAACAGCTTGTTTATATAAACTATAGTAGTACTTATCTACTGTGTATCCTGTGCTTGAATGGCGGCCCCCGTGGCTACACGGCAGCTTGTTTATATAAACTATAGTAGTACTTATCTGTTATCTACTGTGTATCCTGTGCATGAATGGCTGCCCCCATGGCTACACGGCAGCTTGTTTATATAAACTATAGTAGTACTTATCTGTTATCTACTGTGTATCCTGTGCTTGAATGGCTGCCCCCATGGCTACACAGCAGCTTCTTTATATAAACTATAGTAGTACTTATCTGTTATCTACTGTGTATCCTGTGCTTGAATGGCTGCCCCCATGGCTACACAGCAGCATGTTTATATAAACTATAGTAGTATTTATCTGTTATCTACTGTGTATCCTGTGCTTGAATGGCTGCCCCCATGGCTACAGAGCAGCTTGTTTATATAAACTATAGTAGTACTTATCTGTTATCTACTGTGTATCCTGTGCTTGAATGGCTGCCCCCATGGCTACACAGCAGCTTGTTTATATAAACTATAGTAGTACTTATCTGTTATCTACTGTGTATCCTGTGCTTGAATGGCTGCCCCCATGGCTACACAGCAGCTTGTTTATATAAACTATAGTAGTACTTATCTGTTATCTACTGTGTATCCTGTGCTTGAATGGCTGCCCCCATGGCTACACAGCAGCTTGTTTATATAAACTATAGTAGTACTTATCTGTTATCTACTGTGTATCCTGTGCTTGAATGGCTGCCCCCATGGCTACACAGCAGCTTGTTTATATAAACTATAGTAGTATTTATCTGTTATCTACTGTGTATCCTGTGCTTGAATGGCTGCCCCCATGGCTACACAGCAGCTTGTTTATATAAACTATAGTAGTACTTATCTGTTATCTACCGTGTATCCTGTGCTAAAATGGCTGCCCCTATGGCTACACAGCAGCTTGTTTATATAAACTATAGTAGTACTTATCTGTTATCTACTGTGTATCCTGTGCTTGAATGGCTGCCCCCATGGCTACACAGCAGCTTTTTTATATAAACTATAGTAGTACTTATCTGTTATCTACTGTGTATCCTGTGCTTGAATGGCTGTCCCCCATGGCTACACAGCAGCTTGTTTATAGCAGCTATAGTAGTACTTATCTGTTATCTACTGTGTATCCTGTGCTTGAATGGCTGTCCCCCATGGCTACACAACAGCTTGTTTATATAAACTATAGTAGTACTTATCTACTGTGTATCCTGTGCTTGAATGGCGGCCCCCGTGGCTACACGGCAGCTTGTGTATATAAACTATAGTAGTACTTATCTGTTATCTACTGTGTATCCTGTGCATGAATGGCTGCCCCCATGGCTACACGGCAGCTTGTTTATATAAACTATAGTAGTACTTATCTGTTATCTACTGTGTATCCTGTGCTTGAATGGCTGCCCCCATGGCTACACAGCAGCTTCTTTATATAAACTATAGTAGTACTTATCTGTTATCTACTGTGTATCCTGTGCTTGAATGGCTGCCCCCATGGCTACACAGCAGCATGTTTATATAAACTATAGTAGTATTTATCTGTTATCTACTGTGTATCCTGTGCTTGAATGGCTGCCCCCATGGCTACAGAGCAGCTTGTTTATATAAACTATAGTAGTACTTATCTGTTATCTACTGTGTATCCTGTGCTTGAATGGCTGCCCCCATGGCTACACAGCAGCTTGTTTATATAAACTATAGTAGTACTTATCTGTTATCTACTGTGTATCCTGTGCTTGAATGGCTGCCCCCATGGCTACACAGCAGCTTGTTTATATAAACTATAGTAGTATTTATCTGTTATCTACTGTGTATCCTGTGCTTGAATGGCTGCCCCCATGGCTACACAGCAGCTTGTTTATATAAACTATAGTAGTACTTATCTGTTATCTACCGTGTATCCTGTGCTAAAATGGCTGCCCCTATGGCTACACAGCAGCTTGTTTATATAAACTATAGTAGTACTTATCTGTTATCTACTGTGTATCCTGTGCTTGAATGGCTGCCCTCATGGCTACACAGCAGCTTTTTTATATAAACTATAGTAGTACTTATCTGTTATCTACTGTGTATCCTGTGCTTGAATGGCTGTCCCCCATGGCTACACAGCAGCTTGTTTATATCAGCTATAGTAGTACTTATCTGTTATCTACTGTGTATCCTGTGCTTGAATGGCTGTCCCCCATGGCTACACAACAGCTTGTTTATATAAACTATAGTAGTACTTATCTACTGTGTATCCTGTGCTTGAATGGCGGCCCCCGTGGCTACACGGCAGCTTGTTTATATAAACTATAGTAGTACTTATCTGTTATCTACTGTGTATCCTGTGCATGAATGGCTGCCCCCATGGCTACACGGCAGCTTGTTTATATAAACTATAGTAGTACTTATCTGTTATCTACTGTGTATCCTGTGCTTGAATGGCTGCCCCCATGGCTACACAGCAGCTTCTTTATATAAACTATAGTAGTACTTATCTGTTATCTACTGTGTATCCTGTGCTTGAATGGCTGCCCCCATGGCTACACAGCAGCATGTTTATATAAACTATAGTAGTATTTATCTGTTATCTACTGTGTATCCTGTGCTTGAATGGCTGCCCCCATGGCTACAGAGCAGCTTGTTTATATAAACTATAGTAGTACTTATCTGTTATCTACTGTGTATCCTGTGCTTGAATGGCTGCCCCCATGGCTACACAGCAGCTTGTTTATATAAACTATAGTAGTACTTATCTGTTATCTACTGTGTATCCTGTGCTTGAATGGCTGCCCCCATGGCTACACAGCAGCTTGTTTATATAAACTATAGTAGAGTTTCTACCAGTGCAACAGTGTATTATATTGTCCAGTTTAAAATGGATTTATTTCCTCTCTGATGTTCTGCTCAGTAGACAGGACTTCCTCCAGCAAAAAGGATTGGATTGTCTCTCTTCAGTTTCAGAGAAGAAGCTCTTGTTTAAAGGGCATGTAAAGGCAAACAAATAAAATCCCATTTTAACTATCTTTAATGAAACAGAAACCTATCTCCAATATACTTTAATTAAAAAATGTGTATCGTTTTTAAAAGAAACCTGACTGTATGCAGTGAAATTCTCCCTTCATTTACTGCTGTGGATAGGAATTGTCAGATGGTCCCTAACTGCTCTGCAGGGAAACAATCATACTTATGAACAGCAGGGGGAGCCCCCGCCTTACTTCCCAGCCATGCAGAACTCAAGCAGCTTTGTTTGTTTCCCTGCAGAGCAGTCGGCAACTGTGTAGAGATTTGTATTGGATTTTATATTTGCCTTTTCATCCCCTTTACTGTTTCCTGTACCCACACTACAAGTAAAATAGAGGCACCCCTATAAAGTTAAAATTATTTACACTATAATATTTATGAGTTTCACAGTTATGTTAGTAGTGCACGTCCTCTAAATGCAAATAGGTACCCGGTTTGTTTCAGGTTTAAATTCCACCTAAAAGGAGAACTAAAGCCTAACTAAAGAAGTAGGCTATTAATGTTGTACTTTATGTTTTGGGCTTCAGTACCAGCTAGGGTTGCCACCTTTTCTGGAATAAAAAACCGGCCTTCTTATATTCTTCCGTTTTTACCTATTAATAACATCAAGCATTTTTATTGGCCAGGCCGGTAAAATACCAGCCAACCCTAGTACCAGCCCAAGGCAACCACAGCCCTTTAGCAGTAAAGATCTGTGTCTCCAAAGATGCCCCAGTAGCTCCCCATCTTCTTTTCTGCTGATTCACTGATTCACATGCTCTGTGCTGCTGTCACTTACTGAGCTTAGGGAGCCACTCACAATATACAGTACACATAGAATAGAAATGTCACAATATAAGGCTGATTAGTAATTAATACACATAATTACTACATGGCAGCACAGAAACCAGTGCAATTAGCATCAGAATTGAATAATCAGCAAACCTGTAGCATCAGCTTATATTACAGCCAGGGAAGCTCATTTTCTGCTGGATAATTAGTGACGAGCCCTAAGCTTAGCTTCTCAACAGCCAATCAGAGCCCACTGAGCATGTGAGTGTCACAGACACTTTCCAAGATGGTGACCCCCTGTGACAAGTTTGAAGTCCTGGATCATTGCTGCTATTGACAAGCTCAAACTTTAGCCTCGTGCAATAAGTTCACTATATAAAATAGGCCATTTTTAGCCACATTCATGTTAAGCGTTTAGTTCTACTTTAAACGTACACAGTGTCTCAGTCTTTTGCTTTAATTGATTCTAGCCACATGATGGCAGTGTGTGATGGACTTCCAGGGGAAGACCTATCTGTGCAACTGGGCAGATAGCAGCCATTTTTATGCCATACTTGTATGCAGCCAAATAGGACCTCACAGGGTTACTACACACAGAGGACCCTCGCCCTGCAGATCGTTCACTTTCCCATGGGTTACTGGTCCTTGTGCATCTCTGCATTCATTTGCACCGTGACTGCCAGTGAAAACCATGATCCTGTGTTAATCAGCCCAAAAACTCTTCAATTGGCTCTTCTATGCTTAGGGGCACGATCTCGAGCCCTTGATTGGCAAAGTGACAGACCTATGAACCCCCTCAGATACAGATTTTGTACCGCATTCTCTTATTAAAGGAGAACTAACCCCTCAAATTAATATGGCTAAAAATGTAGTGTTTAATATAGTGAACTTATTGCACGAGGCTAAAGTTTGAGCTTGTCAATAGCAGCAATGATCCAGGACTTCAAACCATCTTGGAAAGTGTCTGTGACACTCACATGCTCAGTGGGCTCTGATTGGCTGTTGAGAAGCTACGCTTAGGGCTCGTCACTAATTATCCAGCAGAAAATGAGCTTCCCTGGCTGTAATATAAGCTGATGCTACAGGTTTGCTGATTATTCAATTCTGATGCTAATTGCACTGGTTTCTGTGCTGCCATGTAGTAATTATGTGTATTAATTACTAATCAGCCTTATATTGTGACATTTCTATTCTATGTGTACTGTATATTGTGAGTGGCTCCCTAAGCTCAGTAAGTGACAGCAGCACAGAGCATGTGAATCAGTGAATCAGCAGAAAAGAAGATCGGGAGTCACAGAGACTCCTTGGTTCTAAGTTGGTACAGATTGTAAGCTCTGTTGAGCAGGACCCTCTTTATATCCTGTATAAGTAACATGATATATTTGTAGGCACCTTCTGTTGTACAGCTCCATGAAACTCGTTGGTGCTTTTTAATAATATTTAGGTTGAATGAAAGCCCCTCCGCAGGCCTCGTTCCCCATTCCCTTGAACCACTAGGGACTCATTATAGAGCCAATGTTTAGTTGAAGTAAAATCCATATCATAGTCTTGTATTTTGCCATGGTCTTTTCTTATCCTTTAACTTTACCATCATGACAGTGGTGTAATCAGTGGAGTAACTACATGTTACTGGGCCCCACAGCAAATTAATTGTAGGGCCCCCAACATATCCAGAGATTGTCCTGTTTTACCAATATATGTTGAAATTGCACATTATTTTGACTTCATGCAGCCCCTATACGTCCTGGGCCCCCCTGCTTCCTCTGTAGTTACGCCCCTGAGTGTAATTACTGGGCACAGGGGGTGTCTGGGAAATTATGAGAAAAAGGGGATATTATTCCCCCCCCCCAAGTTAAATAAATCCATTGGTGGTCAGGGCGTCCATGCAAGTTTGAAAAAAAATATTTTTGGTCAGGCCCCCCTTCCACACGTTATAAAAAACCATTGGTGGCCAGACCCCCTCCACAAGTTATAATAAGTGATTGGTGGCCAGGGCCCCCCATAAAAGTTAAATAAAAAACATTGGTGGTCAGGGGTTTAAACAAAAAAAAAAGTCCATTGTTCTTCAGTGGAACTTACCTTTAAAAGTTTTCTTCATTCTCTTCTTTTCCTTGATTCGATTCGTCAGCTTCAGGTCCTTTTGGCGGCTTCGGGTCTTTTCGGCGGCTTCGGGTCCTTTCAGCGGGTTTTGGCTCCATTCTGCTCCATTTCCTTTTATTTAGTTGGTTTCGCCAGCATTCGGGTCCTTTTGGCGGTTTTCGGGTCCTTTTTACGGCTTCTGGTCTCTTCGGCAGCTTCAGGTCCTTTTGGCTCCATTCGGCTCCTTCTCTTCTTCAGCTGGATTCACCAGCTTTCAGGTCCTTTCGGAAGCTTTCGGGTCCTTTGGGCGGCTTTCGTGCCTCTTTGGCGGCTTCAGATCTTTTCTGCGGCTTTTGGGTCCTTTCGACGACTTTGTGTCCTTTCAGCGGCTTTTGGCTCCTCCTCTTCTTCGCCTGGATTCACCGGCTTTCGGTCCTTTTGGCGGCTTCAGATCTTTTCGGAGGCTTTTGGGTCCTTTCAGCTCCGTCTCCTCTTCTTCGGCTGGATTTGTCAGCTTTCAGGTCCTTTTGGCAACTTTGGGTCCTTCCAGTGACTTTCAGATCTTTTTATCAGCTTTGGGTATTTTCGGTGGCTTTCGGGTCCATATCTGCGACTTTCGGCGGATCTTGCTTCTCCCACACTCTCCATGCAAAACCAGGAAGTGTAGCACTGTCGGGCGGCGGGCCCCCCTTCAATCCCCGGTACAACTGTACCTGCTGTGCCCCCCTGATATCGGCCCTGTCATTTGGTCAGATTAACAGGCCCGGATTTGTGGAAAGGCCACCTAGGCCCGGGCCTAGGGTGGCAGGATTTTAGGGGGGCGGCAAGCTGCTCAACCACACCCACATTGGTTCAAAAACAATCATTTTTTAAATTTCCCATGCATCAGTCCCCATTGCTCCGGTCCAGATTATGAAAATTTGCACGAATTAAGGGGAGGGGACAGGGGCGACAAATGGCAGTGGGCCTAGGGCTGCCCACTTTGTAAATCCGGCACTGCAGATTAATAGCTGTGATTTTGGGCATGGGGATTGACGGGGGGCAAACTGAGATACCTCCCCCCAAAGTAAGAATATAGTGAATTTGAGCCTCATACATTGACAGCTCGTCACATGTAAAAGAGGCCACACGGCATATCATGTAAACAAAGGGAGTGGGATGGGGCAGCTGTCAGAAATGCCACAGTCTATAAGATGTAAATCCAACTGCAGTTTAGAATTTCTGCCCCGGCTTTGACTAGAGAAGCAGCTGTTTCCTGAAAATCACGTTCAGAAGTCCAAACCCACAGTGTAAGTGAGGCCGCCATTAATGGAATATAACAAGAGGCCGTCAGTGTGGATTGTGAGAAGAATCAGTGAGAATGGTCTAGTTTTACAGAGACAGGTGCCTGGGAAATGGATCTGTGCCTTAACCATAAACACTCGGCTTAGGTGCTTGCACTCGGTTACTCCAGGAGATTAGGCAGGTCCAACTACAAAGAGGTACCGTCCCTTAGGGAAACAAGTCAACCTTTAGCAGAGCCAAATATGGAGCAAGGAACTGAGCTAATGAGAAATGTGGAGGAATTACATTTATAAAACAGGCGCCACTGAGATGATTTGATTAATGTATAGAAATATATGCAAGTTCAGTACAGTGATCCCTCCAGGGAAACCCTCCCAGGCCAATGACATAGTGCCATCCATTATGAGCAGAGCAAGGAAGATTTAAAAACCAGTAAAGACGGGTTCATGTTCATCGAATTTGAATTGCTTCCTTTTAAGTCTAGAAATCCTTTTAAGTGTCGGTGTGTCATTGTGACGTCATATTATTTTGGGCAGGAGGCCGAAGGAGATCAATGCAGAGTACAGGTGAGAGATTTTCACAATCAGCATAGGAAGGGGTTCTTTCGCCTACAAAGAAAGGGGTTAATTGGTGGGACTCGTGTTAGGCAAAAGGTCTCCCACTGAAATCATTGGCTGCCCCATTATTTTGTTGCCCTTTTGACTGTCGAGTCAGGGAGGTCTCATTAATGGCACCTTCCTATAGGATAATGGACTGCAATGTGGGCAGACTTGTTTCATGACATTATAATCACAGTCAGCAAGATTAAACGTCAACTACATCGTAACATAGTGAGTTAGGTTGAAAAAAGACACACATCCATCAAGTTCAATCATTTAAGTCTATATATAACTAAGTCTATATATAACCTGCCTAACTGCCAGTTGATCCAGAGGAAGGAGAAAACCCCCATTTGAAGCCTCTCCAATTTGCCTCAGAGGGGGAAAAATTCCTTCCTGACTCCAAGATGAAATGGGACCAGTCCCTGGATCAACTTGTACTATGAGCTATCTCCCATATCCCTGTATTCCCTCACTTGCTAAACACCATCCAACCCCTTCTTATACCTATCTAATGTATCAGCCTGTACCACTGATTCACTTCCCAGCTCTCCCTGTAACACCCCTTTCCCTCCTCTAATCTCATTGGCTCCCTCCTGTCTGCTGGGAGGAGCTACTGGTAAATAAAGCATCCAACCCTTCCTTGTACCTATCTAATGTATCAGCCTGTACCACTGATTCAGGGAGACAATTCCACATCTTTACAACTGTCACTGTAACAAACCCCTTCCCAATATTTAGCTGGAACCTCTTTTCTTCTAATCGGAATGGGTGATCTTGTGTCAACTGGAAAGACCTACTGGTAAATAAATCATTAGAGAGATTATTATATGATCCCCTTATATATTTATACATAGTTATCATATCACCCCTTAAGCGCCTCTTCTCCAGAGTGAACATCCCCAATTTGGCCAGTCTTTCCTCATAGCTAAGATTTTCCCTTTACCAGCTTAGTTGCCCTTCTCTGTCCCCTCTCTAATACAATAATGTCCTGTTTGAGTGATGGAGACCAAAACTGTAGGGCATATTCTAGATGGGGCCTTACCAGTGCTCTATACAGTGGGACCCCCTCCTCCCGTGACTCTCTGCCCCATTTAATACAAGTCAAGACCTTATTTGCCCTTGATGCTGCTGACTGGCATTACTTGCTACAGACAAGTTTATTATCTACAAGGACTCCAAGCTCCGTCTCCATTATGGATTTGCCTAGTGCAGTCCCATTAAGGGTATAAGTGGATATTGTTACATCCCAGGTGCAGGACTTTACATTTATCAACATTGAATCTCATTTGCCACTTAGCTGCCCAGATTGCCAGTTAGTCAAGATCCTGTTGCAAGTGCCACATCCTGGATGGAATTAATTGGGCTGATAGTTTTGTGTTATCTGCAAACACTGATACATTACTTACAATCCCCTCCCCTAAGTCATTAATGAACAAGTTAAATAAAAGTGGCCCCAATACTGAGCCCTGAGGGACCCCACTAAGAACCTTACTCCAAGTAGAGAATGTCCCATTAACAACCACCCTCTGTACCCGATCCTGTAGCCAGTTTCCTATCCATGTGCAAACGACTTCATTAAGCCCAACAGACCTTAGTTTAGAAAGCAGTCGTTTGTGGGGCACGGTATCAAACGCTTTGGCAAAATCCAAATAGATCACATCTACTGCCCCCCCCCCCCCACTGTCCAGCATCTTACTTACCTCATCATAAAATGCAATCAGATTCGTCTGACATGACCTATCCTTCATAAAGCCATGCTGATTGTTGCTCATAATGTCATTGACTAGGACAAAATTTTGAATGTGATCCCTTAACAAGCCATCAAATAATTTGCCCACCACAGATGTCAGACTTACTGGCCTATAATTGCCAGGCTGAGATCGTAATCCCTTTTTAAATATTGGAATGACATCAGCTTTTCTCCAATCCATAGGCACCATACCAGATGAAAGCGAATCTGAGAAAATCAGAAATTTTCTTCTATATTAAGCCACATAAGGTGATTAGAGCTTTTACATTTACTCCTTAAGGTGCAATCACAGCACCCCTGTATCATAACTACACCGACATCATTGTGCCTTGCTCTGATGTCATCATACCCACCTCATCATCACTGCCCCACCCCCAATGCTATCTGCCCCGCCCCCATTGTTCGGGTTTAGCTGCTGCTAAATGTGGCAACACTCCCGCAACACTCGGGCGCTTAGCATTTGCTTTCATTCCTGTCTATGGCCATGAAACTCCAAGGCAACTGCTAATCTATTATATTCATCATTCATGTATTATAAGGGATAATGTACCCCCTACTGTAAATGATAAGGATATTAGAAGTCACTGAGGTGTTGTTCTGTGACCATATAAAGGCACAAGGCTGCAGGGTGAGTTATACAGGGAACTCTGAGTATCACTCATGTATTATAAGGGATAATGTACCCCCTACTGTAAATGATAAGGATATTAGAAGTCACTGAGGGGTTGTTCTGTGACCATATAAAGACACAAGGCTGCAGGCTGAGTTATACAGGGAACTCTGAGTATCACTCATGTATTATAAGGGATAATGTACCCCCTACTGTAAATGATAAGGATATTAGAAGTCACTGAGGGGTTGTTCTGTGACCATATAAAGACACAAGGCTGCAGGCTGAGTTATACAGGGAACTCTGAGTATCACTCATGTATTTTAAGGGATAATGTACCCCCTACTGTAAATGATAAGGATATTAGAAGTCACTGAGGGATTGTTCAGTGACCATAAAAAGGCACAAGGCTGCAGGCTGAGTTATACAGGGAACTCTGAGTATCACTCATGTATTATAAGGGATAATGTACCCCCTACTGTAAATGATAAGGATATTAGAAGTCACTGAGGGGTTGTTCTGTGACCATATAAAGGCACAAGGCTGCAGGCTATTACAGGTCAGAGAATTCGGCCCCTATGTTGGTAAATCAGCGTGGATCCATGCTTTAGCTGAACTAATTCTGATATCTTACAGCAGTAAATGGAAATAATTTTTTAATGTATTATATTTATAATGTTAAATGCAGTTAAATAGTTGTGTCCAGTTTCAAACTTCATGTTTTCTCCCTTTTTCCTTCAGTCTTTATGTTGTTCTCTAGAGGAAAGGCCGTTGCTTTAACAGACCAGGGCACATCTGTTTTACTCAGTGTTTGGGTGCAGCTGTCCCAGGGCTGATGTAACAGGAAGAGACTGTGATAAGGTAAAACTCTCCCGTATTTAATGGTCTATTCCAAAAATGAAGCCGTAAGGACTAAACCATTGACTGAGCCAATGGCTGTTGGGGGAGTTATTGGGGGAGGGGTGACTGCTTGGAGATAAAATTTGAAAAACAGCTGGACAGGGAATTGTTAGTTGCATAGTAACTGGAAAGAAAGACAGCGCTCATGTGTAATGATCCAAAGGTTTTGATCGGTTTTAATGTTCAGGATGTGCAAAGCAATGCCAACCCCAAGAAAGTAAATCCAGTTCCCCCCTCTTAAGTACTTATCCAGGTACAGAGCTTTGATTCTGGCTACATTATACTCTTGGGCTGCTCTCCTTCCCATTGTCGAGCAATTGGGCTGGAGGAGCTCATTCAGAACCCATGTGCTCCCTCTAGTGGCCAAATCTCCATCAACCTGATGTACACAGCCCATAGAAATCAATATTATGGGAAAACCCTGAGCATCCTCCCAGGTGAAAATAAACCTCGCCAATGGAAAGAGAGCAGCCCAAGAACAGGAATGCAGAGAATCAGAGCTCAGGAATGGAAATAAGAAACATGATTATACTGACCAATTTAAATTCTAATCAGCTGGACCCTCTTTTCCTTCTGTATCGATTCATAAGGGTAGGAGCTGCCATATTATTTCTCTTACACAGTAAGTACCAAACCTCAGCCCCGTCTCTACATTTAGCCACAAGTATCTGGGGGGAGGGTTCATTGAGCTTTCCTACCTACCATATAGGCACCAACATAAAAGTATTTACCCTAGACATGGACCCTTGGGTGCCAATATGGTAAATACGGCCCTATATGAGGGTATAGATCATAGTGTGCCCAGAACATTCCTTCTCTGTATATTTGTATTTATACATATGGGAGGAGGAGGTGCCATATTGATTCCCTTAGACAGTACAGTATGAGGGTATAGCTTATTGTGTGCCCAGAACATTCCTTCTCTGTATATTTGTATTTATACATATGGGAGGAGGAGGTGCCATATTGATTCCCTTAGACAGTACAGTATGAGGGTATAGCTTATTGTGTGCCCAGAACATTCCTTCTCTGTATATTTGTATTTATACATATGGGAGGAGGAGGAGGTGCCATATTGATTCCCTTAGACAGTACAGTATGAGAGTATAGCTTATTGTGTGCCCAGAACATTCCTTCTCTGTATATTTGTATTTATACATATGGGAGGAGGAGGTGCCATATTGATTCCCTTAGACAGTACAGTATGAGGGTATATCTTATTGTGTGCCCAGAACATTCCTTCTCTGTATATTTGTATTTATACATATGGGAGGAGGAGGTGCCATATTGATTCCCTTAGACAGTACAGTATGAGGGTAAAGCTTATTGTGTGCCCAGAACATTCCTTCTGTGTATATTTGCCCTAATTCCTATGAGTAGGAGCTGCCATGCTGAATACCTCTACTAAGGCAATCCCAATAGTAAGGATGTCTGATTTAGAGTAATACATGGAAACTAAGCACTGCTAATAAATTGCACATATCTCTCTGCATTTAGCCCACAAACTGTCATCTCTTGGTGTATGGGAGGCCCATCTTGGGAGATCCGGTAAGAGGCTCATTCACAAGGTGAGGGACGCTGTATATGATGAACATGATTCTTTTACAGTATCTGCCAATCAAGGGTTAATGTGCCCCCAAAGTGGAATCATCCATTCACAGCTGGGGGGAACATTCCACAGACACGGGATTGTACCACTGCCCCCTCCTGCTTTATAATCAGCCCCTGGAACAGATGCTCAGGGCAGAGGTGCAGATAAGTTATTGCCATGTTTGTAGGGCCTGACCTTGGCTTGTAGGGTTTATGGGGCAGTTTAATGACTCCCTGGCTGAGGGGGGTCTAGACTAACAGTCACCACCATGCGTGGGGTCACCATAGAACTCCTCTGACATTATGTGTCTTCTACTAAACTCATCCCCCTGCTTTCCTACAGCCAAGCAGAAAAGATCCCACCCTTCACACACGTTGAATTAGAGTGTCTGCATTGCCTACAAATCCCAGCATCCTTTGTCAGCCAAGGGAGAAAGAGTAACAAAGGGGAAAGATGTGTCAAAACCATTGCCGGCTGTTTCTATCCCTTTCTGACTTCTTGTAAGGGGAATATAACACAACAGGAGGGTTATATAGGAAATGAGGTCATGACCAAGCAGTCCGTGAACAATGGTCACTGCTGCTGATTCTTAACTACATCTCCCATCATCCTCTGGCAGCCTGTAAGCAAGCTCTCGTATGTGAGAACTATGAGCTGTCTCTTCCTAACCTGGACAGGCCCTAAAGGGGTGAGAAAGGGATTAACGTTAACGATAAAGACAAAAAAAAATAACAAAAAGGTGGTGAAAAGATGAAAGACACAAACACCGATCTCATTGTTTGGACTACAACTGCCATCACTGCCTCCACAGTTGCAGACAAAGCTCTCCCCTCTGCTAGTGGTACAGCCCAGTGCCAAGTCCATTTATACTCTGTCTGTGAGCTGCTCCTTAAAGGGGTAAAGTAGGTCAACCTGTAATGATCTTGAAGAATGACCCCCCCATACACATCCTGGTACATAAATCAGTAGGAACCATATATACCATATATAGGAACTATATATAACCAACCAGAAACCAAACCGAGACGTCATGCCTTGGAATCCAGAGGGTCCATGCCAGTGCCTGTGTTTGGTTAGTGTCAGGCAGAGTAATCACGCTGGATCCCCCCAATTACAATATACAAAGTGAGTTCTCTGGAGGGTCTTAGACTGGTACTGACCATCTGGCAAATGTAAAGTCCAACTTCACTAATGTTAATCTTTCCTGCTTTCCTTCTATGTCAATCTCTGCTGCTTTATATGTGTGTGTATATGTGCCTCTCCAGCTCTCACTGATTGCCAAGTTGTTTTCTTTCCTTTTTTTTGTCCAGTGTCTCATCCTTTTGCCCCAATTCTTCCCATGTATGGCCCAATTCCCATCATATGGCAGCCTCTTTACCCCTACCCCATGTGCCAACCTTCCCTTCCTCACTCTCCATATTTGATTTATCTCCCATTTCCCATGTGCCAAACTCTCCCTTATCCAATTAAACTTCTGACCTCACCCTCCTCTTCTCTCTTTCTGCCCCCCCCCTTTATTCTCTTCTGCTCCCCCTTTTCTTTTCCTGTTCTCCCTCCTTTTCTGGGAAGTATATTAGCTGGAGAACTACTCCTCAACCAAAATGGTGGCCACACATTCTTAAGTAAAAGTTGGACGGTAAATGAGTTTGGGTCTCCATATTTGATATTCTATCCCATTTCTCATGTGCCAAACTCTCCCCTCTCCAATTAAACTTCTGACCTCACCCTCCTCTTCTCTCTTTCTGCCCCCCTTTATTCTGTTCTGCTCCCTCTTTCCTTTTCCGGTATCTCCCTCCTTCTTTTCTGGGAAGTATCTTAGCTGGAGAACTGCTCTTCAACAAATATGGTGGCCACACATTCTTCAGTAAAAGTTGGGACAGTAAATGAGTTTGGGTCTCCATATTTGATATTCTCTCCCATTGCCCATGTGCCAAACTCTCCCTTCTTCAATTAAACTTCTGGCTTCACCCTCTTCTTCTCTCTTTCTGCCCCCCTCCTTTATTCTCTTCTGCTCCCACTTTCCTTTTCCTGTTCTGGTATCTCCCTCCTTTTTCCTTTTCTGGGAAGTATATTAGCTGGAGAACTGCTCCTCAACCAATGTGGTGGCCGCACATTCTTCAGTTGGACGGTAAATGAGTTTGCATGTACATATTTGATATTCTCTCCCATTTCCCAAAATCTTCCTTCTCCAATTAAACTTCTGGCCTCAGCCTCCTCTTTCTGCCCCCCCCCTCCTTTATTCTCTTCTGCTCCCCCTTTTCTTTTTCATGTTTTGGTATCTCCCTCCTTTTCTGGGAAGTATATTAGCTGGAGAACTGCTCCTCAACCAATATGGTGGCCGCACATAAAAGTTGGACTGTAAATGAGTTTGGGTCATGTTTTTAAAGAAAACAGTATAACAATCGCAGACACAAGTTTGCTGGGAAATGTTATGGAAAAAACCCAGTGTGGTTGAGTTTCCTTGACCTTTAATGTCTGCCATGATTTAGGAGAACAGCTGTTAACTTGGCAAGTGGTGGGAGGCAACTTTGCTGATTACTGAAGCGTGACTCGCACCCCAATGGCAAACCCATCTGTGATGGGACCTCACACCTTCCCACACCCGAGAGAAGGAAAACAGCATTAAAATGCAATTTAGGCTCCTTGTGAGTCAATGGATCCTTAGGTCCCATGTCACACCAGCCTGTAGCAACTCTCGTGTACAATGTACCTTTAGTATTATTATTATTATTAACATGTATTTATAGAGCCTTGCAACGTTTTTACTCCAGTACTACAACACCCAGCATTTCACTTACACGCCAGAACAGTTCCCCTTCAAATGCTGCAATGTGTAGTACTGAACATCTTAGAGCTTGGATTTGCGTCTCCATTGTTACATCACTTCCTGCTGGAAGGGGCTCTGGCTTCTATTGTTTTGGAAAGGAAGAATTCTATGGATTTTTGGTTTCTTGTTTCAATTTAAGTAAACCTTGATATTTTGAAATTGCAATTTCCCTTCTTTTTTAAATATTTATTTCTAATTTGCTTCATCATAATCTAAAATGTAAAGTTTTTAGTCATTCACTAGCATGACCATCCAAGCTGTGCCAGGGTTACCAAATGTTATATTTGTAGAGCCCCTGACAAAAAAAAGTGAGAAAGAACAAAGTTCCATTTTTGGCTGCAATTCGAAAAAAAATCTGCAGCTGCAAAAAAATATTGATTGCATTTTCAGCTGTTGATTTTAAAAATTGCAAGAGATGTAAATAATGATTAGCACTAGGGATACACCGAATCCAGGATTCAGTTTGGGATTCAGCCTTTTTCAGCAGGATTCGGAATCCTTCTACCCGGCCAAACCGAATCCAAATCCTAATTTGCATCTACAAATTAGGGGCGAGGAGGGAACTCACGTGACTTTTTGTCACAAAGCAAGGAAATAAAAAAAAGGTTTTCCCCTTCCCACCACTAATTAGCATATGCAAATTAGGATTCTGTTTGGTATTCGGCCAAATTTTCAGGGTTCAGGGGTTCGGCCGAATCCAAAATAGTAGATTCAGTGCATCTCTAATTACCACCTAAAAAGGCAGTAGGAATTGGTTTTTTTCAGCATTCCAAAAAAAAAAAAACGCTATAATGTTTTGCTATAATTTTTTTTTATATATAAATACGCCCCAAGCATTAAAGCTACAAAATATTGCTCCAGTTGTATTTAACTGTCAATCTTTTTTCCCGCTCTACCAGACTACAGACCAAATTTATCCAAACCATGTTCAAGCAGCAGTGAGCTTTATTTAGGAAATTAAAAAATAATAATTACGGATCATTTCAACTTACAAAAAAAATTTTTTTTTTTTAGCGTTTTAGGGAGTTTTCATTTCATAATTATTTAGAAGGCACACAATAAAAAGTCCTTGAGCACGATCTCCCTTCTGTTTTGTTTTGGGGCAATATATTGAATATTGTTATAATATATATCCATACAAATCAATGCAGATTGTGTTTTTTGTTGTTTCCAGCTTCCTCTGTAAAACTCTTAAATAATTTGTACATCGGCACAGCTCGAATTAACTTTATCCGAGCTGAAAAAAAAATGTAGAAAGGCAAGAAAAAACTATTCAAATGAGGGAAGTTTTGCTGAAATCATTGCGTATTGAGTCCAAGTAACGTAAAGGAATAAGACACCCATTTAGAAGGTCTTGGGGCGACCTTAGAACAATGATGAAGATAAAGAAGAACATCCAATCATGTTCACATATAGATGGGTGAGTCCCATATTGCTCTGATATAAATAACGACAGAGAATTAGAGTCCCCCTAAAACATATCTTAACAAGGCCTCTTTGTAATGTGGTGATCATGGGTTGCCTCTACAGAAGATGTTGAGTCTTTAGGTATATTTGGTAAAACAAAAAAGTTGACCTATCTTAGGTCTGCCATGAAGTCTTGGTAAGAACTGAATGATATCAATTTCTCATATATCATCTGCTTTGGTTGCAGAATAAGAAAAACCTTTCTACATACTCCCCGTGCCTGGAGGGAAGACTGATAAAGCGCCATGTTACTGAAGCTGGATCCTACAACCAACCGGTCAGGGTTGATCATTCAAAGGTCTGTGCCCAAGGTCTTCAAAACGATAAAATCCTGGTAAATTCAGTTACATCGGGCGCTTATAAAACACTTTAATTAGGCTTAAACATATTTACATTTTCTGGCTTGATGGTGCAGGTTGGAGAACGCGTATCCTTCAGAGAAAGGCACCCTGAGGAGAAGTGCTTCTAGCAACCCATAGAAGCCATACTGAATTATTGGAAGAAGGTGTTGAATATTCCTATGTTCAACTAAGAGACGCCAGCATCTCTCTCTATTATGAGTCCCAGTCATTTGCCTGGTCACTTGTTGACATATCAACCAAATCATTCCCTTTAAGACACTTCATTAGTTTCTTTGTATAAAAAAGTTCTCTTGAAATGAATGAAGATAGACGTGTGTTTGCTCTGGAAGGACACGGGACAGAGGTTACACCACAGAGCTGGCATCATTTGCGCTGTTCAGATTTTCCACCACGTCTGCCCGTTCCATGTTGACCAAAGCAGCACATAGGACCTCCAGGGTGGAGCTCTCTTTGGAAGACCAGTCAGTGAGAAGAGTGTGTACTGGGTCCTCTCCTCGGCCCAATGTGTCGATGGTTTCCTCCTCGTATCCCAAGAGGCTGGCGAGGCGCTGCCAATCTTTCCCAAGGCTGGTGTCTGCCAACAGGCGCTCCACTTCACTCTGCTTGTGAGGTGGCAAGTTAATGTAGAGCTTTGGTTCAATCTTGGCTGTAGGAAGCAATGAATAGAACACAATGTAAGAATTATGGAGAAGTTATGGGTTTTCCATGCTTTAATAAGTCTCTCCTTGCACTTTCACCAACTTTAACTTCCTCATACCTCACCTTAGGGGATGAACTACCCAAGTTGTGTTTTGCAGAGTGCAAGAACCATGCATTGTCATGTCATATACAGGTATGGGATCCGTTATCCTATCCAGAAAGCTCTGAATTACAGAAAGGCTGCCTCTCATAGACTTCATTATAATCAAATAATCCAATTTTTTTTTTAATGATTTCCTTTTTCTGTGTAATAATAAAACAGTGGCTTGTACTTGATCCCAACTAAGATATAATTAATCCTTATTGGAAGCAAAACCAGCCTGTTGGGTTTATTTCATGTTTAAGTGATTTCTGGTAGACTTAAGGTGGGCATACATATACAGATCTGTCGCCAATATGCCCACCTTGAGGTGGGCGATATCAGGCTGATCCAATTGTGGGCCCTAGGGCCCAACAATCAGATCATAATGCAGGCAATATGGGCATCAACAAACAGATGCGGTCCGTGATCCAACGGGATTTTTAGCCCTGCCCAATCGGCATCTGGCCGACTTTTGGCCAGATATCGATCGGGGAAGCCCGTCGGAGGGCCCCACACACAGGCCAATAAGCTGCCGACTCAGTCTTTCAGCAGCTTTTATTGTCCCCTGTATGGCCACTTTTAAGATGTGAAGATCCAAATTACAGACAGATTGGTTATTTGGAAAACTCCAGGTTCCATACCTGTACCATCTTCTCAGTAAACAGAGGATTGGTGGGAACTGCAGAAGGTAGTATTACACGAGTAAAATTTGGGGAGAATCCTTATTTGCTTTCTTAATGACACCTGAAAGACCAGCATGAAGGTCTCTCATGGTGAGATTTGGGGTAAAAATTTATAAGCACACCTAGATAGTCTTGGAACAATGGCTGAATGGCAATGGATTTTTTCCTTTATGTGTCACCTTGTAGCCAACTAAGGGGAGCAAGTTCTTACCAAAGACTAGACCTCTAACAGGGACCTGATCTAAAAAAAACAAAATCCAACAACCATTGTCCAATATAAGCAGAATGGACACATACGTCATATTTTGAGCTCTTTACCTTTGCTCAGATGATTTGGTTCCTGGAGACTGTGTGTATCAAGGAAGACGCCACTATCACTGTGCAACTTCTCTCCCTCTGCGGATGTAGCCAATTCTCCAGCTCTGGCTTTGGCCAACTGCTTCTTCTGTTTGCAGGTAGTATAGCTACAAAGGCACAATGAAAGGGCAAGATAAGAAAATACATTTTACTAAAGTTATAGGGGCCCTAGTAAGATTTTGCACCAAGACCCGATGACTTCTAATTACACAACAGGTAAAAACATTATATCATAGAAATAACCGTAGATAAGAACTTGCTCAAACACAGTACATTGCTGCAAATATTGTGCTTTTATTGATCCACTAAAAACTTTTTTTGAATGTAAAATTTATGAGAATGCTATTCTAAGCACTTTCCCAATTGACATTATTTCTTTTCTTTTTTTTTATCCAAGATATTAAGGGAAATCTATACTGTTAATATGAATGAATTTTGTTACAACAGCGCCACCTGCTGGTCAGTTTCCCACCAGTCTGACCAGCAAGTAGTCAAGGAAGTTGTCAGGAGAAAGAAAGAGGCTGATGTTCTTCTGCTTAGGAATAAAATTAGAAACCTTTCTCACATCTTTCCTAAGCAGAAGAACATCAGCCTCTTTCTTTCTCCTGACAACTTCCTTGACTACTTGCTGGTCAGACTGGTGGGAAACTGACCAGCAGGTGGCGCTGTTGGAACAAAATTCATTCATATTAACAGTACATGTATCCCTTAATATCTTGGAATAAAAAATAAATAAATAACGAATGTAAATTACAAAAGTGCTTAGAATAGCCGCCTCATCCATTTTCCATTTACTTATTTCAAAGGTTTACTTATCCTTTAAGCATGGCACACCCAGGTGTCTCTATAAACCCCTCAGTATCTACAGTAGATCCAGATATTGCCGGGAAAGCATTATCTATAGTGTGTACAATATGGCACAGCTCCCTTAGTATAAATGGGTATTGTTTGTCCCTAATAGAACAGTTAGATTTTTGGCAGCTGAAATACATTCCGCTAATCTCAAGGTTCTTTATTGCTGTGAATGAGACAAGAACGGCTAAGAAGCCCTTGTGTCCGAAGCTGCCTAATCCTGTTAAAGATCTGGAATCCAGTGTAACTGAGTACAAAGGCTGACCCCACGCTCTGATCCTCAGGGGATATGGATTCAGTTCACAAATTCTCAGGGACCCCATTTATTTTGGCAAGGAAAGCAACCGTAAATTTGGGCTACGGTGGATAAAATGTACACTGTATATATTTGTTCAGGCTTACAGAAAGAAGCCAGACCTGGCCTGTACTCAGGACCGCCATCAGAAATCGCAGGGCCCCATACGACAAAATTTCCTGGGCCCCCTGGGCTGCACCCACCGCAAGCCCCACCTACAGGTCCTCCCTCCCCACCCCACAGGTCCGCCCCCCACCACACAGTAAAAAAAGCAAAAAAAAATATTGGTGGCTAGGGTTCCCACATGTTAATAAAAATAAAAAGATATTGGTGGTCAGGGCCCCCCATAAAAAAACATTTGTGGTCAGGGCCCCCCCATTAAAAAATATTGGTGGCTAGGACCCCACATGAGATAAAAAAATTGGTGGCCAGGGCCCCCCCCCCACATTATGAGAAAATTGGTAGCCAGGGCCCCTTAAACGTCCATGCTTTCCCGAAGTCAGCAGCTCTCAGAAAGATGGGGGGGCTCGGCTAATCAAGTAAGTGTGGCGTGGCCCCCTACAACTCTCCCCCCTGTCCTCCCCTGATGGCTGCCCTGCCTGTACTTACCACTTAAATGCCACGTAACAAATAAGTCCAACCACCACAGCTGCTAAGATGGAGCAGTACACGGGAATGATGTTCTTGCTGTTGTCCGCCGGTGGGATGAAGTGGGGGGACCCTGCGGTAGTGCCGTTCTCACCACGTGCATCACCATCTATGGGTTTGAGGATGGGAATGTCTTTATCTGTAGCGAGACAGAAGTGGGAGAATGAGCATCAGGACGGATGAAGTTCCACAGAGGCATCATTATACATCATTTTATTACAGAATGGACAGATTCCACCAATACTCAGAATATAACAATGGACTAAGATTCCCTTAAAGGGATACTGTCATGGGAAAAAAATGTTTTATTTCAAAACTAATCAGTTAATGGTGCTGCTCCAGCAGAATTCTGCACTGAAATCTGTTTATCAAAAGAGCAAACAGATTTTTTATAATTCATTTTGAAATCTGACATGGGGCTAGACATACTGTCAGTTTCCCAGCTGCCCCCAGTCACGTGACTTGTGCTCTGATAAAATTCAGTCACTCTTTACTGCAAGTTTACACCCCCCTCCCTTCCCCCCCCCCCAGCAGCCTAACAACAGAACAATGGGAAGGTAACCAGATAGCAGCTCCCTAACACAAGATAACAGCTGCCTGGTAGATCTAAGAACAGCACTCAATAGTAAAATCCAGGTCCCACTGAGACACATTCAGTTACATTGAGTAGGAGAAACAACAGCTTGCCAGAAAGCAGTTCCATCCTAAAGTGCTGGCTCTTCCTGAAATCACATGACCAGGCAAAATGAGCTGAGATGCACCTACACACCAATATTACAACTAAATACACTTGCTGGTTCAGGAATGACATTTGATATTGTGGAGTGAATTATTTGCAGTGTAAACAGTGTCATTTAGAAATAAAAATCATGAGAGAATCCCTTTAAGTTACCCTTTATTGGGATGTGAGAAAGATAAAATTCAATTAGGAGAGGATTCCACTTTGGGAAGCAGCCTCTCTCCCCCTGTTTCATGCACTCACCACCTGTCTGGGTCTGTCACTTGCCCAGCTGTTCAACCCCCACCCAGAAACCTGTCAGCACCCTACTGCCTGCATAGCAGATGCCTGTTTAGGAATCCATTCCTCCTGCTTTTGATGTGCCTTCTTGGAGAGATGCAGGATCGCATAGCGAATAAACAGTTAAACCTTTCCCCTACGGTTTCACATTAAGGGTGGTGGCACATATGAAGATTTGGGGGAGATTAGTCGCCCAGCGACACATCTCATCTTCGGGCGAATAATCTCCCCTAAATGCCTTTCCGCCAGCAGAATAGCATACGAAACGCTTCTGATTTCAGAAGCCGGCCGAAGTTTCCTCGTGAGGCAACTTCGGATATGTATGCCATCCCGCCAGAGATTTGTATTCTTGCCATCAGGAAGGCATTTGGGGAGATAAGTCGCCCGAAGTAGGGGAGATTTGTCGCTGGGCGACTAATCTCCCCTGAATCTTCACGTGTGCCACCACCTTAAGGGCTGAACTACATGGTGCACGTTCTTCCGATGCAATGAGAGGATGTCGGATGCGCCGAACATAATGTAAGTAATGTTGCAAACTGCGTGTATCCGACACAACTGTCGGATGCAAACGATGCACATTCCATCTTCATGCAATAGTCATGTCGTGTCCGATGCACACAGTTTGTAGACGTGACATTTGTATTACTTACATTACGTTCGGCACATCCGACGTGCCGCCTGCGTTTCCTCTCATCGCATTAGAAGAACGCAAACCATGTAGTTTAGCCCTTAAAGGAGAACTAAACCATAAAGTTAGAAAAACCCTACCCCCCTATCCTACATAGACCCCCTTTCCTTCTCTACCCCAGTGTTACCCCGGGCAAATGCTCCTAAGTCTTTACTTACCCCTCTGTGCAGATTCTGTCCAGCAGAGTTCACGGACGCCATCTTCTTCTCTTTGGGAAGTAAGTGCCATATCGGCACATGCGCAGGTGGAGCAATTTTCTGTTATGTGACAACTGCGCAAGCGCCGAAACTCATGAAAATTGCCAAAGATTGCTGAAGATGGCGGGCCATAAACTCCGCTGGACAGAATCTACACCGAGGAGTAAGTAAAGTCTGAGGGGCATTTGCCCGGGGTAACACTTACGCTGGGGGGGGAGGAGGGAAGGGGGTCGATGTAGGGTAGGGGGGTAGGGTTTTTTAACTTTAGGGTTGAATTCTCCTCTAAGGTTACATGCTCTATCTGAGCATCATGGCATCAGGATTGGGGCATTTCAAGTGCTACCTTAATGAATCTAAATAGGGCTAATGGCATCATTGAACCGTTTACTGATTTTGATTGGGTGAAATTTCCTCTAACAGCACCCCAGTGTCAGCCATTTAAATCTTATCACATATGGCTCACAGGAGAGAACGTGAAGGAGTAGTCAAGACCGGCCAACTGTCCCCCATAAGGCTAGGGCCACATGAATCGGATCTAGGCCATCGATCCACTTCTCCATTGTCTGCACTGGAAACATTACCTCCTGCCTGTGGCCCTACACTAAAATACACAAATGATGTCCAGGTAAACAATGAACACTGAGAGATCGATTTAAAAGGAATTCCTGGGACCTTGGATTTTGTTATAATAATGAAAGAATGTCTGGGGGCCAGTAACCTTCTTATCTAATCTGTGCAGTAATAAGGCAACTTGAGAGCAAGATAGGAGATAAGGTTATCTCTGCACCAAACTATGGAAAAGCATTTAGTAGGTCTCAGACTTGTGGTGATTCCAAACTCACCCCCCTCTCCAATGATGTCTTGACCCCCCCCCCTGCCACCTAATGGATTCAGCTGCATTTTGTTGGGAAGAAATAGAAACTAGAGAGACACTGAAACCAACCAGGCTCATTAGGAGTTAAACTTTCCAGTATAATCAGCTAAGGGGCCACTAATTAGCGGTTTCTGAGAACTGAGTGGAATGTTTATATACACACGCAGACACATATATGAAGGAATATTCTGCCAGTGAAATAAACTTCAGGAGGATGATAACAAACAAGCCTGAAAGCCAAAAAGGAGAGCGGATTAAGAAATCAGACCAGAAGAGAAAGGAGGGGGAGAATATATTAGAAAAGCTGCTTTATCAAACTTTTCAGCCTGCAGAGCTTTGAGCGCTGCCAAGAAAGTAAAGTTCAAAGCACTGAAATAATATGGCAGCTGTGGGGGGGGGCAGAAGTGTCCCCCTGCTGATCTATTGAGCTTACATCTCGCTCGCCCCCCGACTTGGAAAGATCTGCCTTTACACAAGCGCCAGAAGTCTCTCAGGATACAGGATATTTATATACCCTCTCCGAGCCGAAATTATAAGAGTGGGCTGAGGAAGACAAAAATGCTAAATTTGTGACCCTATTTCACCTACTAAATGCCACCCGTCATGTCTCTTAATATATTTGTCTCCCTCTCTCCATGGACTCATTACATGAGAACAAACTCACAGACATCCAGATCCAAGCCATGAATTAGGGGCACCGGGGACCAAAGGGGGCAATACAAAAAAATATAAACTGTAAATAGACAGACTGTCCAAAATAGAAATGTATTTAATATAGTTAATTAGCCAAAAATGTAACGTATAAAGGCTGGAGTGAGTGGATGTGTAACATAATAGCCAGAACACTACTTCCTGCTTTTCAGCTCTCTAACTCTGAGTTAGTCAGTGACTATAAGGGGGGCCACATGGGACATAACTGTTCAGTAAGTTTGTAATTGATCCTCAGCATTCAGCTCAGATTCAAAAGCAACAGTTATGTCCCATGTGACCTCCCCTCAAGTCTCTGATTGGTTACTGCCTGGTAACCAATCAGTGGAAAGCAAGAGAGCTGAAAAGCAGGAAGTAGTGTTCTGGCTATTATGTTACACATCCAGTCACCCCAGCCTTTATACATTACATTTTTGGCTAACTAACTATATTAGATACATTTCTATTTTGCACAGCCTGCAAATGGCGGGGAAAAGAGATATAAAGGCAGAGACAAACTCTCACATTTGGGGAGATTTAATCACCCGGCGATAAATCGCCTCTTCTTCTGGGTGACTAATCTCCACGAACTGCCTCCCGCCAGCTAGAATGTAAATCGCCTGGGGGCAGGCACTCGGAGCACTTCGTTTTCTGAAGTCGCCTGAAGTTTCCTCGTGAGGCATTTACGGCCGACTTCGAAAACTAAGCGTTCCGTGTGCCTGCCCCCAGGCGATTTACATTTTAGCCGGCGGAAGGCAGATCGGTGAGATTAGTCGTCGCAAAGAAGTGATTTGACGCCTGGCGACTAATCTCCCTGAATCTGAGCGTGTGGCCAGACCCTAAAGCAGTGATCCCCAACCAGTATCTCGTGAGTAAGTTGCTCTCCAACCCCTTGGATCAAGCCCGGACTGGCAATCTTCGGGTTCTGGCAAATGCCAGAGGGGCTGCTAATAAGTCCCATAGAAAGTCAGTATTTAGTGGGTTGGTGGGGACTGTTTGGGCCTCTATGTGGGCTGATTGGGCCTCTGTGTGACTGAAATGCCAGGGCCTATTTGAATTCTCAGTCCGGACCTGCCTTGGATGTTGCTCCCAGTGGCCTTAAAGCAGGTGATTATTTTTGGATTCCAGGCTTGGAGGCAAGTTTTGGTTGTATAAAAACCAGGTGCACTGCCAAACAGAGCCTCAATGTAGGTGGACAATCCACATAGGGGCTACTAAATGGCCAATCACAGCCCTTATTTGGCACCCCAAGAACATTTTTCATGCTTGTGTTGCTCCCCAACTCCTTTTACTTCTGAATGTTGCTCACAGGTTCTAAAGGTTGGTGATCTCTGCCCTAAAGGGTAATGGCAAAACTACTCTCAATGTAGAGGAAACCATATCCCCCCCGTGCCTGAATGGGGGGGTGATAGGATTACATCTTTGGACAAGGTTCCATTATCTTGTCTCTTATCAGCCACCCATTAGAATACAATAGAATTCTCTGCATGGAATTAGGAAGGGTTACAAAATGGTTCCTGCCACTGAGGCATGATGTATAGAGATCACTAGCAGCTTCACTTTACTGTCAAACCTTGTAATTGAATGTTTTCTCCTATGGATGTACTTGTGTTGCCTTTAAATTATCATTAAATTATCATTCAATATGTTGAACATATGAACATTATCTAATATATATATATATATATATATATATATATATATATATATATATAAACTTTCATTTTTACATATAATTCCATATCTGCTCTTGAGTAAATGTTAAAATGCTGTTGACCCTAGTTTGAGGCTAGTATCGGCTGTTAGGACCATTAAGCCTAGAAACCAAAGTTTAATAAACATATAACTAGTCGGCTACAGAACAAAAACTTTAAATAATTCACAAGCCAGAAAAGAGGACCACTTTTAACCTGTCTTCATCTTGCTAGGTGAACTTTGTTTATTTCTGGTATTTGAAAGAGGGGGATAAACCCGTTTTAAAGGAGAGCTAAACCCTAAAAATTAATGTGGCTGAAAATGGCATATTTTATATATTAAATTTATTGCACCAGCCTAAAGTTTCAGCTTGTCAATAGCAGCAATGATTATCCTGTGTTAATGGCTCTTCAGTGCTTAGGGGCACGATCTCGAGCCCTTGATTGGCAAAGTGACAGACCTATGGACCCTCTCAGATACAGATTTTGTACTACATTCTCTTCTTAAAGGAGAACTAACCCCTCAAATTAATATGGCTTAAAATGCCATATTTTATATAATGAAGTTATTGCACGAGGCTAAAGTTTGAGCTTGTCAATAGCAGCAATGATCCAGGACTTCAAACTTGTCACAGGGGGTCACCATCTTGGAAAGTGTCTGTGACACTCACATGCTCAGTGGGCTCTGATTGGCTGTTGAGAAGCTAAGCTTAGGGCTCGTCACTAATTATCCAGCAGAAAATGAGCTTCCCTGGCTGTAATATAAGCTGATGCTACAGGTTTGCTGATTATTCAATTCTGATGCTAATTGCACTGGTTTCTGTGCTGCCATGTAGTAATTATGTGTATTAATGACTAATCAGCCTTATATTGTGACATTTCTATTCTATGTGTACTGTATATTGTGAGTGGCTCCCTAAGCTCAGTAAGTGACAGCAGCACAGAGCATGTGCAGTGAATCAGCAGAAAAGAAGATGGGGAGCTACTGGGGCATCTTTGGAGACACAGATCTTTACTGCTAAAGGGCTGTGGTTGCCTTGGGCTGGTACAGAAGCACAAAACATCATGTACAACATTTCTACCTACTTCTTTGGTTAGGCTTTAGTTCTCCTTTAAGCTCTCAGTGTCTAATCTTGCCCCTGTCCCAGAATGCTCTCTCTATATGCCCCCATACTAGGTGTCTAGTACTTAATAGTAAATAAGGCACAATTTCTGTAGCAGAGACAGAGCGGTACCTACCCATGCACAGAATGTCATGTTGCGGCATGCAATCTCCTATCTGCACCTCGGTTTCTTTGCATTCAGTCCGGCAGGGCAAACAAGGGGATTCCCTACTCTTCACCTCTGAGTAGAAGCCACTTGGGCACAACTGGCACTCCGTGTTTTTATCGCGGCTACAGAATGAGACGACTCCCTGCCCCTTAGGGCATAGCTGGCAGGGGCGACAAATGCCGTAATTGTCCAGGTACTGCCCGTCTGGACACCGACATATGGTATCCTGCTCGCGGGTACAACTCGATTCTTTCACGGATGGAAGGAGGCAGGGGGAACATAGCTGGCACTTTGCTGTGGCGCTTCTAACGTCAGAGAAAGTAGAGTCTGAAAAGACAAGTCATATATAGTGAATACACCAAACATTTTGGAAACCTAGACATGTGATCCTATCTACTGTACATAACTTGCTCAGACGAGGAACATGCTACACTTCCAACCAACGTGCCCATCTACATAGCAACGTTCATAAAAGGGGCTGGTTCACCTTTAAGGTAACTTTTAGTATCTTATTCTAAGCAACTTTTCAATTGGTTTTCATTATTTATTTTTTAGTTTTATAGTTCTTTGCCTTTTTCTTCTGACTCTTTGCAGCTTTCAAATGGGCCTCGCTGACCCCTTCTATAAAGCAAATACTCTGTAAGGCTACAAATGTATTGCTATTGCTAATTTTTATTCCTCATCTTTCTATTCAGGCCTCTCCTATTAATATTCCAGTCTCTTATTCAAATCAATGCACGGTTGCTAGGGGAATGACCCGATCTACCAGATTGCTTAAAATGCAAATTTAAAAGCTGCTGAATAAAAAGCTAAATAACTCAAAAACCTTAATTAATAAAAAATGAAAAGCAAATACTAGGGATGCACCGAATCCACTATTTTGGATTCGGCCGAACCCCCGAATCCTTCGCGAAAGATTCGCCCGAATACCGAACAGAATCTGAATTAGCATATGCAAATTAGGGGTGGCAAGGGAAAAACATTTTTTTACTGGTTTTGTTACAAAAAGTCACGCAATCTCCCTCCCTATCCCTAATATGCATATGCAAATTAGGATTTGGTTTGGCCGGGCGGAAGGATTCAGCCGAATCCGAATCCTGCTGAAAAAGGCCGAATTCTGGATTCGGTGCATCCCTAGCAATTACACCTTGTCTCAGAATATCACTCTCTACATCATAAAGGTGAACAACCCCTTTAAGTGTCCCTGCATAAACTCTCTAAACCCTACCCAGTCTCTGCCCATGTGGCTACAGCAAAAATAATAGAAAATTAAATCTAAACACAGCTTTCTCTGTTTATCATTAAAAAATGTTTAAGGGACCTATCACAATTCAGTATATCTGATACATATCGGGTTGCCACCTGGCTGGTATTTTACTGGCCTGCCTGGTAAAAATGATGGCTGATCCCAATATTATTAAAAGGGGAAAAAGTATAAATATATAGGAAGGCCAATATTTTTTTCCAAAAAAGGTGGCAACTCTAGATACATACCCCTTCTAAGGAGTCATTGGTTTTCCGAAGTTGCCCAAAGTTTCCTTGTGAGGCAGTTCGGGGAGATTAGTCACCCACGAAGAAGAGGACATTTGTCGCCGGGCAGCTAATCTCCCCGAATCTGCCTGTGTGCCCTGACTCTAAATAGCGAAGTGTTTCAAATATCGAATAAAACAGCACAGGACAAGATGGTTTCCTTCTATCATGTACATAATCAATTAAATGAGCAGTCCAACTTACTCTCTTTGCAGGGTGCACACTTGGTATCCGAAACGCCACAGGGAACCGCTACCCCGAATCCCGGCAGACAAACGGAACAGCATTTGCCACTGCTGAAGAGGCCACTCTCGCAGACATCTTCCGCCACTATCTGCACGTTCAAACAAATAAATGTAAATTGACTTTTCTTTGGAACACCGCATTATCCAAATGATATTTCATATTTGTGACTAGAACTTTTCCATTCAGGGGCCTAGTTAGATGTTATTCCAGGAAACGTGTGACCCTTTCCTCACACCTCTGCTGCTCTCCTTTGATATGGACAAAAGGTTTACAAATACCTGATATAAAGCCCCTAAATGTACAACAGTGATTAGCAGGCCCTAACCCCTATTATCAATGGCAGTATCTGTGGCCACACAATAGAAGAGAATGAATTGCAAATGGCGTCTGTAGCTGTGTAGGCCTCAGCTGGATCAGGAGGAGGAGACCGTTTATATGGGAATGGGAATATGCGGAAAGGCTGTAAAATATGCAGGATCTATGGGCAGCAAGTTAAATACACTTCAAAGTGGTTTCTCCTGTAACCCCCCAGTGATACACCTGCTAAATAATCCACAGTTCAGCTCCCACGGTGTAAACAGCAATAAAATGCAGATAAAGGAACTTCAGAGACAAAATAACAAAAAAAAAAGACACAATTTCCTGTGTTCTGGTGTGGGGTATTTGTTTGGCTTATGCCTCTAGAATAAATAAAACGAAAACCAGCTCTTCACATATCACAGTTCTCAAGCAAGCGTCACCAAAAAAAAAAAAAGTCCCACCAAACAACATGGCAGCACATTTAGCAAATAAACAGAAAGAGCTTCAGGCAGGGAACAGCTGCTCGCTCATTTCAATACTCCATTTGTGCAGCATTTGGGTGTAGGAGGGGGGAAGTTTAAGAGCCGTCGACTGTACATTATACAGATAGTGAGGGATAGCAGCACGTCTGGCACGGAAAAACCTATTTAAAAAAAGCCAGTAGGAAACTAGGCACATTCTCTAGTTACTAGGGATAAAGATTAATTAAAGGAGTTGTTCACCTTTAAATTAACTGTTAGTATGATGTAGAGAGGGATATTCTGAGACCATTTTCAATTGGTTTTCATTTTTTATTATTTGTGGTTTTTTAGTTATTTAGCGTTTTATTCAGCAGCTCTCCAGTTTGCAGTTTCAGCCATGTTGTTGCTAGGGTCCACATTCCCCTTGCAACCACACACTGATTTGAATATGGGACTGGAATATGAATAGGAGAGGCCTGAATAGAAAAATGAATAATAAAAAGTAGCAATAACAATATATTTGTAGCCTTACAGAGCATTTGTTTTTTCAAATGGGGGTCATTGGCCGCCATGTGTAAGCTGGAAAGAGTCGGAAGAAGAAGGTAAATCGTTTAAAGACTACAAAAAATAAATAATGGAGGCCAATTGAAAAGTTGCTTAGAACTGGCCATTTTATAACATACTAAAAGAGGTGAACCACCCCTTTAAAGAGTGGCCAATTCTAAGCAACTTTTCAATTGACATTCATTTTTTTTTTTGTTATGGTTTTTGAATTATTTGCCTACTTCTGACTCTTTGATATGGTGCTCACTGACCCCATCTAAAAAAACCTTTTTATTACTCATACTTTTATTCAGGCCTCTCCTATTCATATATATATATACTTGCCCTTTACAATATGTTTATTCATAAGGTGTCATGGGTTAACCCTTTTAAACCAGTAGGCTGTGGTACATGAATTTGTAAGCCTGACCATTACATTCCCCACTAAATGCCATATTGTTGGCAGAGCTATATAAGGAATGGCAGGGACAATGGGCTGATTACGCTTCTTGTGACCCAACAGCAGAATGGTTAAAGGGGAACTAATGAAAATGTAATATAAGCGTCACCATACTGAAATTCTCTAAATATAATCAATTAAAAAATCTGAACCATTTCTGAAATATCCAAGTTACTTTTCACTCTCCCCCTCTCAGCATCTTTTTCTCGCAGGAGTTGGCAGTCTGATTTTGAATGACAGTTAGATCCAATATATCTTATAGGGGGGCTCCTTTTGCCTAAGCCCTAGAAGATGTATTAGAGGTCACTCTATTAAACTCACCAGACATCATGTCTCTCTACATGCAGAATTTGTGCCAAACTCAGTTATTTTGTTAGATTTTGTTTGTACTGGAATCAGTTATTTGATTAATACATTTGCTAGGAAAGGAGCCCCCCTATAAGATATATTGGATCTAACTGTCAGTGAATATCTGACACCCAACTGCTGCATGAAGAGAGAATGAAGAGAAACTTGATTATTTCAGAAACGCTACAGCATTTTTAATGGATTATATTTAAAAAAGTTTCTTATTTCAGTATGCTGATGCTTATATAAATTTTTAATTTTTCCCCTTTAAAGACATCCTGTAATGTTCCTGACGCATCTCCACTCGATGCCTGATCTTGTTCTAATTAACCAGCATTTTTTCCCCTCTCCCCGTCTCTCTTTTTGTCTCACACAACAACGATCATGTTACAGAGAACAAAGCCCATATTTGGTGAGGATGCAGCTGTCTGCCTCACTCCTAAAGCAGCCGCCGCCTGGCATTCGGCATCTGGAGACAGTATGGACACCCTGAGGGACCCTGGATGGCTGGGAGCCAAAATGATTAGACTTTGCGCCCGTGAGCTGACGATTTCTCTGTGCAAGTCAGGGGATGCCAAGAGAAGCTCATAGACACAAGGGAGGATCTCTTTAGGGCTTTTTAAGGATTAGGCCTTGTACATATCTGTAGGCAGGGCTGTATTTAGGTCCAAGGCCACCCTAGGCATTGTACCTAAACACGCCGGGCAGCCGTCCCAGGCAACCCAGCCAGCCGTGGCGCCCCTTCCACCGTGCGTGCTGGAAGTACGTGCGCATGTGCGCTGACTGACCGGCACCCCCTTCCGGTAAGCTCTCCTCCTGTACGCGCACGCATGCGCACGCGCAGGCGCACAGACAGTACGGAGGACTGAAGAGGAGCGCACTCAGCCGGACTAGGGGTAGGAAGCGGAGAAAGGTACGTGCCTGGGGCCCTCCAAGCTTTGCGCCCTAGGCACGTGCCTACTCTACCTACCCCTAGTTCCGGCCCTGCTTAGACCCCCTTTCCTATGGAAATCCATGGCGGAGGGTGGGGAGGGTTTTAAAAAAAACGAAAAAAATAGACACCCCGAGGTCCTCAGGGCCTATATATAAATACGGCCCGGGCTGTAGGTAGGTAAAAGCAAGGGCAGATATTTCGCTTTTACAGCTTTTACCTCAAGTCGCAATTTTGTGATATTCTGTGTGTTACTCACTGATAAACGGACAGCTGGAAAAAAAAGGCGGGAAATCTAACACAGAGAACTGCGGGAGTAAAAGAGATGTCCATTCATTGGCTGATATCAGCTAGCATTTATACCTGCCTGTGATTGGTGACAGAGCACAGTGCCTCACACAAACTGACGCTACTGCTTAAAATGGGAGCTTTTATAAGTGGGATTATCCAGTAGACATTTCATGTATTTATATGACATAATGTTTTACACATGGGCTTTTTTACATTTTATATTTTATAGAGGCAAATTCTAAAGACTGCCATCTGTAAATACAATCTCTCTAGGTCCTCTAAAAAGCACGTGATGATGCCCAGCAGCTGTCAGGTTGCTAAACGTTTCCTGATCCACCACCATCTTTGTTCGTAAGACGCGGATTTCGTTTCTAGGTCGCTGGCAGCTTCTGCACGGCCATCTTTGTTTCTGGAAGCAGAGGGAATCCTGGGAAGGAAACTCAGTGGAAATTCTGCGCACGTGATCTCCCACACCGACCATAAACGTTCCAGGCTTGTGATGATTTTCCATCTGATTTATATTATTGGAATTCCATGTCTCCGTGCTGTGCAGAGCCCTTCAGAATTTCCGTTTTATAATGGACTTATAATGATAAAGGGAATTCACAGAGGAGAGAGTTTTTGGAGGGAGTCGGAGGAAGAGATCAGAACTTGGGAGCCCTATTTGGTTTCACTGTTTGTGTTGGCTCGTTAACATGAAACCTGAACGATGCATTAACAACTCATTATCTGACACGGGTCCCTGAGTTCTTTCTCTTGCAGCAGATGCGAATGTGTGTTCTCTCCCAGGCCCAGATCTACTGTGACTTCTACAGACAAGATGTCCCCTACTTCATCTGCTCTTGAAATACCTACAACACACCTGTGATGGTTTGGGACTAAAAACACACTATAACCCCTTGGGACAACATGACAGGTTAAAGGTTTCAAGCCTAATGGCATTGTTGCAATCATCTGAAAACTTCCACAACTGTCCATGGCTACAGTCTGTACAGAGAACTCTAAGTATCACTCACATCTTATAAGTGATTACGTATCAGTCGTGTTTTATAAAGGATAATGTACCCCCTACTGTAAATGATAAGGATATTAGAAGTCACTGAGGGGTTGTTCTGTGACCATATAAAGGCACAAGGCACAAGGCTGAGTTATACAGGGAACTCTGAGTATCACTCATGTATTATAAGGGATAATGTACCCCCTACTGTAAATGATAAGGATATTAGAAGTCACTGAGGGGTTGTTCTGTGACCATATAAAGACACAAGGCTGCAGGCTGAGTTATACAGGGAACTCTTAGTATCACTCATGTATTATAAGGGATAATGTACCCCCTACTTTAAATGATAAGGATATTAGAAGTCACTGAGGGGTTGTTCTGTGACCATATAAAGGCACAAGGCTGCAGGCTGAGTTATACAGGGAACTCTGAGTATCACTCATGTATTATAAGGGATAATGTACCCCCTACTGTAAATGATAAGGATATTAGAAGTCACTGAGGGGTTGTTCTGTGACCATATAAAGGCACAAGGCTGCAGGCTGAGTTATACAGGGAACTCTGAGTATCACTCATGTATTATAAGGGATAATGTACCCCCTACTTTAAATGATAAGGATATTAGAAGTCACTGAGGGGTTGTTCTGTGATCATATAAAGACACAAGGCTGCAGGCTGAGTTATACAGGGAACTCTGAGTATCACTCATGTATTATAAGGGATAATGTACCCCCTACTGTAAATGATAAGGATATTAGAAGTCACTGAGGGGTTGTTCTGTGACCATATAAAGGCACAAGGCTGCAGGCTGAAGTCACCGAACTCTATGCAATTACATTTGCAAATAACTTTAAACCAAAGATAATGTGTTTTATCTGTTTCATAATGGGAAAACCATGACAAGTTTTGGGTGGAGATCCCCTTTAAGAGAAGAGAGTGCTATATTAATAGATACTTTTCAATGACTGTTTAGTTTTCCTCGGTGAAAAAAAAAAACGAAGAGGCTGCCAAGAGGCTAAGAAGTGTACCAGACATTGCAAAATGATGATCCAAGCGGATCCTGGTTTATGGGGCCAGCGTTTGTTTATAGGCTGTTGAGAATTACACATTAAATACTCCAAGAGACGCAGGATTTTGTGATCCCCAGATAACAAAGCAGAACAAAGGGCTTTATGTCTACAGATAACTCCTGCTTAGATCTTCCTTAGGGCAATCGTGCTAAAGCATTTTTCATCTCAATGGATTTAAACCACCAGATTCTTTCCCACGTTCCCCTTACCTACAACATGGCAGGTTTACTGAATACTCAGCTGGACACTACATTGGGGGACGTTTGTTTTATTGCACAATTTCCTGATTAGTTATTCTGCTTGAGGAATAGTATTAGTACAGGTATGGGACCTGTTATCCACAATGCTCAGGCCCTGGGTTTTTCCGGATAAAGGATCTTTCCGTAATTTGGATCTTCATACCTTAAGGGTGGTGGCAGGCAGGGAAGTTAGATGCCCAGTAACAAATCTTTGCTTCTTCCCGAAATGCCTTCCCACCGGCAAGAGTACGAATCGTCAGCGGGATGGTATACGAATCGCTTCGGATTTCCAAAGTTGCCTCACGAGGAAACTCTTGATTAATTATATCTTATCTTATCGGGATTAATTATATCTTAGTTGGGGTCAAGCACAAGCTACGGCATTTTTATTAGAGAAAAGGGAAATCATTTTAAAAAATGTGGATTATTTGGATAAAATGGAGAGACAGCCTTTCCGTATGAGGAGCTTTCTGAATCACAGATTTCCAGATAACGGATCCCGTACCTGTAATAGTAACCGTACAGCGGACATTTGGGAAACTTAAAGCGCAACAGGAAAACGAGTCCCCCGGATCATGACAAAATGACACAAAACAGGCATAAATTTGAGGTTTATCGCAGACTTTCCTCACGCCGTATTCTTTCATACTCTTTCCATAGTTGCAGGTTTCATTTTGGCCCTTGTGTTCCTTAAAGCCAATTACAAGTAATATAAAACATTTTACAGGAATGGACATTTAGCGTCTAATAGACACATGTTCACACAGAGCTGCAGCTTAGAGCGATGGAACGGTTCCCCCGTGCAACGTGTTAATTGTATCCCCAGGAAACAGTAGGGTAAATGGCGTTTTTCTATGGTCTGACCACTTAATTACAGAGACGGGGCTGTGAGACTCTCAAAATGTGTTCGTCAGCATGAATGAAAGACTTTTCCTCTCCCTGAAAGACCCTCTTCAAGCGAGCAGACCCCCCTCCCCTCCTCCTCTGGGCCCGTGTAATGCATTTCATATAGAGAGACCCTCTCTGAAAGCAGCTATGCAATCAGGGGGTCACCTGTTAACTCTTCCCCTGCCGGAACTCTTCCACCTGGTCTAGAATGTACAGGTTCCTTTGTTTCCATTTTAAAATGAAAAGTATTTCTACAGGTAAACGTTCCTAAACCAATGCCCGTGCCCTGGATGAAAGTGCTGAGAGCTGTACTTAATGAAAAAACTGAAGGGCCACAGATGGGGGGGGCTAGTATATTATACGATTTGTACAGAAGATTACTATGTGCCTCAGATACTGTAACTACATTTGGATCATTATTTATTAAAGTCTGAATGCCAACAACTCGAAAAATGTGAGTTTTTTTTAACTATAAAATCTGAATTTTTAGTGGAAAAAAAAACCTTGAATTTTTCGAGTTTTATTATAACCAGAGGATGGAAAAAGTCCGAATTTGAAAATCCGGCATCTCAGACCTACCAAGGTTGTATACAAGTCAATGGGAGAGATCCCTTTATTATTTTGACGTTTCTGTGGTCTGCGCTGGAATTAGCCCGAAAATCAGACTATTTAGGCAAAAATTCTGGCTTTTCGGGAAAAAGCCCAAAAAAATTGAGCGATTCGGGGAAAAAAATTGTATGATTTTTTCGTGTTTGTCCCCGATCCGATTAAATCGTGATTTTTTTTCCATAATAAATAAGGTCCGATCATGGATTCTAGTTTGGTCAGACTTTTTTCATCCTGGTTTATGGAGCCAGCAACATCTCAGACCTACCAAGGTTGTATATAAGTCAAAGGGAGAGTTCCCTATATTAGTTTCTGTGGTCTGCGCTGGAATTAGCTAGGAAATCTGACTATTTAGGACACTTTGGGCAAAAATCCCCAACATTTTTTACTTTTTCGGGAAAAAGCCCCAGATTAGGTAAAAAAATCAGAAAAAACTGCATGATTCGGATTTCCGCTCAATTTTTTCGTGTTTGCCCCTGATCTGATTAAATCGTGATTTTTATTTTTTTTTCCATAATAAATAAGGTCCGATCATGGATTCTAGTTTGGTCAGACTTTTTTCATCCTTGTTTATGGAGCCAGCAACATCTCAGACCTACCAAGGTTGTATATAAGTCAAAGGGAGAGTTCCCTATACTATTTGGATGTTTCTGTGGCCTGCGCTGGAATTAGCCAGAAAATCGGACTATTTAGGACATTTTGGGCAAAAATCCCCAGATTAGGTAAAAAAAATCGTACGATTCAATTTCCGCTCAATTTTTTCGTGTTTGTCCCCGAACTGATTAAATCGTGATTTTTTTTTTCCATAATAAATAAGGTCCAATAGTGGATTCTAGTTTGGTCGGAAACAGAAAGATTTGGACTTATATAATAAATAAAATATAATATAATAATTCACATATTATATATAAATAATAGGGATGCACCGAATCCACTATTTTGGATTCGGCCGAACCCCCGAATCCTTTGTGAAAGATTCGGCCGAATACCGAACCGAATCCGAACCCTAATTTGCATATGCAAATTAGGGGTGGGAAGGGGAAAACATTTTTTACTTCCTCGTTTTCTGACAAAAAGTCACGTGATTTCCCTCCCTCCCCTAATTTGCATATGCAAATTAGGGTTCGGATTCGGTTCGGCCAGGCAGAAGGATTCGGCCGAATCCGAATCCTGCTGAAAAAGGCCGAATCCTGGCCGAATCCCGAACCGAATCCTGGAATCGGTGCATCCCTAATAAATAATATATTATAAACAAGGCCCTAAGTAGCTGATCCACCGTATGAACACAGTTGCACAGGACTGACCTCGGCTATGGTAAGTGCCATACCCAGGCTGCTATAAACTGCCAATTGAGACCCTCTACACGGAGTTGGCAGCTTATTGATGGGTGCAGAGTGTAAGTGTATAACACAAGTGTGGCACTGAGAGAAGGAAACAGCTGTGTGTACTACATAATACTCCAGACCCTTAGGCACATACTCCTGCACTCTTTGAAGTTTAAAAGACCCTGAATGGGACCCTCCAAACTGTGTGCTTTTCCCATACTGAAAGCAAATGTGATGGGTGGGGGTACTAAGATAAAGGTGATGGGAGATCTTGCCTCTAGCAAGAAACAGGTCTAGGAAAAGTTAAAACAAAACAAAATGAGGACATCTGATACAATATTATCTTCAAGCAGCATATGTGTGATCTATTAGCTACACTCAGCAGCATGCTGTTTGGCACCCGGGGCTGGGGATCCCTTATACGGAAACCCATTATACAGAAAGGCCGTCTCCCATAGACTCCATTATAATCAAATAATCAAAATTTTTAAAAATGATTTCCTTTTTCTGTGTAATAATACTTGATCCCAACTAAGATATAATTAATCTTTATTGGAGGTAAAACCAGCCTGTGGGGTTTATGTAATATTTATATGATTTTTTAGTAGAACTTAAGATATGAGGATCCAAATTACGGAAAGATCCATTATCCAAAAAACCCCAGGTCCCAAGCATTCTGGATAACAGGTCCCATACCTGCGATACTATTGTACCATTTTTACAATGAAAGCTGTAGGTTTGCTGTATCTGTACAGGTACGAGACCTGTTATCCAGAATGCTCCGGGTTAAGGCATCTTTCTATAATTTGGATTTTACTAGAATATAATGTAAACATGAAATAAACCCAATAGGCTGGTTTTGCCTCCAATAAGGATTAATTATATTTTAGTTGGGATCAAGTACAAGCGACTGTTTTATTATTACCCAGAAAAAGGAAATCAGATGTAAAAATGTAGATTATTTGGATAAAATGGAGTCTATGGGAGACAGCCTTTCCATAATTCAGAGCTTTCTGGATAACGGGTTTCTGGATAACAGATCGCACCCCTGATATTTGATATTTACCAGGAAATAACTTCTGAGCTGTCCTGGACAGTAGGCAAATGGGCAACTGCATTGGGCCCTACACTTATTGACTGAGGGCCCACAAAACAGCAGTAGGATTATATGGAAGAGCAGAATAACACATAGGGGCAGATTTATCAAGGGTCGAAGTGAATTTGAAGGAATTTTCGAAGTAAAAAAATCCAAAATTTAAAGTAATTTTTTGGATACTTCGACCATCGAATAGGATACTACGACTTCGAATTTGAATTCCATTCGAATTAAAATAGTTTGAATATTCAACCATTTGATAATGGAAGTACTGTCTCTTTAAAAAAAATTCGACTTCAATACTTTGCCAAATTAAACCTGCTGAAGTACTATGTTAGCCTATGGGGACCTTCTAGAGCAGTTTTCTAAGGTTTTTGAAGTCTTAAGAAAAATCGTTCGACTCTAAGGATTTAACGATAAAGCTCTAGTTTTAACCCCATTTTAACATTCATTATCTCATGAACCAATTACAAGCGGAGCCCTTGAACCCACATAGCTCATTTAATACCAAACTGAAAAATTAAATAATCACAATTTTTTGTTTTAAAAAAGTACAAACACACAAAATTGAAGCCAAAGTGCAAGTGGTTTTACATTCTTTCAATTCATTTAGTTTCGTAACGGTTCTGCCAGCACCCGAAGCTCAGTCCAATGGGGAGAGATATTGGCTCTAGATGAAACGTGTTGGGTGCAAGGAATAAACTTCGGGTTCAGTGATACTTAAGGGGTTAATAGGCCTGCAAGCGGCTTTTGCTGAGTAATCATATCCTCATCGCATTCTCAGCTCCCTCGCTCATTTCTTTTGAAATTGGGAATTTTAACCAAATGCTGGCTAGTAGCACACGTTTACCTTCCCCCCACTACCGGCTTCTTCTCTTGTCTGCCTTTTTGTCTGGCTTTGCAGGAAAGCCTTATCTGCAAGGGTCCTGCTGTATCTGTCTAAGAGGGCATTAGAGTGCTAGCTCTTGGACATATTAAATCAGGTAACAAGTGCCATTATTATTTTTTATTGCCATTGGTCAGCATAGGACTATTATCAATACAGGCAATGGTATAAGTAGTGATTTGGAATAAAATACATTACACACTATTCAGGCAACTGTCACTTTAGAAACACAGCAGTCATTTCCTTTGCAGTTGAGATAAATAAGCACAAGGACAGTAGAGAGGAGCTAAGTGTTATAATATACACAATAGTTCATCAACACCAGCATTTAATATCCAGGGTTGGTGCCCGATGAATAGTGCGCCTGCTTTATTATTTATACAGTGCTGCCCTACAAATCCACAGGGTGCTGCATGTAGACCCCACAGTAGAGCACACGGGTATCTGATTCTGGAGGCAAATCAGGAAAACAGGGGCATTCAATATGCAACTGCCAGCCTGTCACTGCTTAATTAATGGGAAGCTGCCTGGCTAACAGAGAGGGGTGACAGTCAGACAGGACAGTGGCAGCGCAAAATGCAGCGTGTGCCATAGGCCTTGTATGTTGCCTTATCCAATGTCTAGTGGTTCTATAGAGAGAAACTTCTGGCTATGAGATTGTTGAACTGCTTCTATACAGTTGGGCACTTTAAAAACCAGATACATTTTCTGGGGCCAATAAATGGTCCTAACAAAGCAGAGACAAGTGATAAGCAGAATGTACAGAATATTCACTATCCACTGCACTCAGTACTGTACATCCCAGACTCAGATACCCATGGAAATAAAGTGGAAGAACAGAGGGTGCAAGTCACTGCTCTAAATACATTATAAATATAAGCCTATGAATAACTGGCCTACTGAGTGCAGCAAATGGTATATACACACACACAAATGTACAGCGCCAGGGATCCTCCATATAAAGCTGCCATTGCCTATAATGGAAACAAGGAAATATAAGACAGAGTGAGCTCACCTTGGAGATCAGCAGCAGGCAAAGGGTTAAACGTGGGCCCCTCATATCCATAACTGGGGGATCTGGCCTCGTTCCTGTTCAGGACAGATGTGATCTCTTCTCCTGGAATCTTCTCCTGTATGAAAACTGCCCGGGGGTCACTGCTGGCACATATGTGAAACTATTTCCAGGGGGAGGGGGGATCCTGCAGGAACAGTCCAAGGGAGAGAGAATGTAACAAAGGGGATTCCAGGCAGTTGGTGTAGGCGTGCTCCCCCTTTTCCAGGTTATTGGGGGGCTCCAAGTGCAGATTCCAGAGTTTGCCCCCCGACCTGTGCGCTCCCTGTAACGTGTTGCCCCTTCCTGAGCAGCCTTTAAACTCCTCTAACACCCAGACTGGAGAGAAGGGAATGTAAAAGGCTGAGACTGAGGAGGAGGAGGAGGAGGGGGGCCGGGGGGAGAGGAGGGAGGGGAAACACAGATCCCAAAAAAGGAATAACTTTGTAGGATGGTGATTGGAGGGGGGCAGGTGAGGGGGGGCAGGGGTAGGTTTCACCAGGCTGGGGGGAGAGGAGCAGAGACAATGCCTGTTAACTCTTCCCCTGCTGGTGTGGGGCTGACAATGTACAGAATATAATATTAACCTAAATGATCCATTAACTCCTTCAGGGCTGTAGCTCAGAACATACACAGACTGTGCTGTTGTGGAGCAGGTCAATAGACAAAATATACAGCTATACTGAGTATATCAATGAATATTATATCCAGAATAAAGAGCTGCAGTGGAGCATCTCATCTTTATACCCATAATACATGGCTGTACCAAGATGCTAACAATCAGTAATTACCCAGTGGTTAGTCGTTACAGGGAGGAAAACAGTATATAGGACACTTTATTATATGTTACTGGGTGTAGAGCAATAACCGGGTGTAGAACAATAACTGGGTGTAGAACAATAACTGGGTGTAGAACAATAACTGGCTGTAGAACAATAACTGGGTGTAGAGCAATAACCGGGTGTACAACAATAACTGGGTGTAGAGCAATAACTGGGTGTACAACAATAACTGGGTGTACAACAATAACTGGGTGTAGAGCAATAACTGGGTGTAGAGCAATAACTGGGTGTAGAACAATAACCGGGTGTAGAACAATAACTGGGTGTAGAACAATAACCGGGTGTAGAGCAATAACTGGGTGTACAACAATAACCGAGTGTAGAACAATAACTGGGTGTAGAACAATAACTGGGTGTAGAACAATAACTGGGTGTAGAACAATAACTGGGTGTAGAACAATAACTGGCTGTAGGACAATAACTGGGTGTAGAGCAATAACCGGGTGTACAACAATAACTGGGTGTAGAGCAATAACTGGGTGTACAACAATAACTGGGTGTACAACAATAACTGGGTGTAGAGCAATAACTGGGTGTACAACAATAACTGGGTGTAGAGCAATAACTGGGTGTAGAGCAATAACTGGGTGTAGAGCAATAACTGGGTGTAGAACAATAACCGGGTGTAGAACAATAACTGGGTGTAGAACAATAACCGGGTGTAGAGCAATAACTGGGTGTAGAGCAATAACCGGGTGTAGAACAATAACTGGGTGTAGAACAATAACCGGGTGTAGAGCAATAACTGGGTGTAGAGCAATAACCGGGTGTAGAACAATAACTGGGTGTAGAACAATAACCGAGTGTAGAACAATAACTGGGTGTAGAACAATAACAGGGTGTAGAACAATAACTGGGTGTAGAGCAATAACCGGGTGTAGAACAATAACTGGGTGTACAACAATAACCGAGTGTAGAACAATAACTGGGTGTAGAACAATAACCGGGTGTAGAACAATAACCGGATGTAGAACAATAACCGGGTGTAGAGCAATAACTGGGTGTAGATCAATAACTGGGTGTATAACAATAACCGGGTGTAGAGCAATAACTGGGTGTAGAACAATAACCAGGTGTAGAACAATAACTGGGTGTAGAACAATAACCAGGTGCAGAACAATAACAGGATGTACAAACAATAACCGGGTGTAGAGCAATAACTGGTTGTAGAACAACAACTGGGTGTAGAACAATAACCGGGTGTAGAACAATAACCGAGTGTAGAACAATAACTGGGTGTAGAACAATAACCGGGTGTAGAACAATAACCGGATGTAATACATGAGTGATACTCAGAGTTCCCTGTATAACTCAGCCTGCAGCCTTGTGCCTTTATATGGTCACAGAACAACCCCTCAGTGACTTCTAATATCCTTATCATTTACAGTAGGGGGTACATTAACCCTTATAATACATGAGTGATACTCAGAGTTCCCTGTATAACTCAGCCTGCAGCCTTGTGCCTTTATATGGTCACAGAACAACCCCTCAGTGACTTCTAATATCCTTATCATTTACAGTAGGGGGTACATTATCCCTTATAATACATGAGTGATACTCAGAGTTCCCTGTATAACTCAGCCTGCAGCCTTGTGCCTTTATATGGTCACAGAACAACCCCTCAGTGACTTCTAATATCCTTATCATTTACAGTAGGGGGTACATTATCCCTTATAATACATGAGTGATACTCAGAGTTCCCTGTATAACTCAGCCTGTAGCCTTGTGTCTTTATATGGTCACAGAACAACCCCTCAGTGACTTCTAATATCCTTATCATTTACAGTAGGGGGTACATTATCCCTTATAATACATGAGTGATACTCAGAGTTCCCTGAATAACTCAGCCTGCAGCCTTGTGTCTTTATATGGTCACAGAACAACCCCTCAGTGACTTGTAATATCCTTATCATTTACAGTAGGGGGTACATTATCCATTATAATACATGAGTGATACTCAGAGTTCCCTGTATAACTCAGCCTGCAGCCTTGTGCCTTTATATGGTCACAGAACAACCCCTCAGTGACTTCTAATATCCTTATCATTTACAGTAGGGGGTACATTATCCCTTATAATACATGAGTGATACTCAGAGTTCCCTGTATAACTCAGCCTGCAGCCTTGTGTCTTTATATGGTCACAGAACAACCCCTCAGTGACTTCTAATATCCTTATCATTTACAGTAGGGGGTACATTATCCCTTATAATACATGAGTGATACTCAGAGTTCCCTGTATAACTCAGCCTGCAGCCTTGTGCCTTTATATGGTCATAGAACCCCTCAGTGACTTCTAATATCCTTATCATTTACAGTAGGGGATACATTATCCCTTATAATACATGAGTGATACTCAGAGTTCCCTGTATAACTCAGCCTGCAGCCTTGTGCCTTTATATGGTCACAGAACAACCCCTCAGTGACTTCTAATATCCTTATCATTTACAGTAGGGGGTACATTATCCCTTATAATACATGAGTGATACTCAGAGTTCCCTGTATAACTCAACCTGCAGCCTTGTGCCTTTATATGGTCACAGAACAACCCCTCAGTGACTTCTAATATCCTTATCATTTACAGTAGGGGTACATTATCCCTTATAATACATGAGTGATACTCAGAGTTCCCTGTATAACTCAGCCTGCAGCCTTGTGCCTTTATATGGTCACAGAACAACCCCTCAGTGACTTCTAATATCCTTATCATTTACAGTAGGGGTATGTCATCCCATATATATTTTACAGTTGGGGGTACAGGATTTCCTATATAATCCCTTTAATCTGAACAAATAGAATAACATGTAATGACAAATCAAGCCAAACAAAACTAGAGCCTGGGGATAAAGCAGAGCAGAGGTTTTGATTTTGTCATTGGAATCAATTGTGATGCTCATTCTATTGTTTCATCTATGGAACAACATGGAGTAGATAGAAGTCCCTTCAGAGAGGGATACAAACCAGGGACAGAACAAAGATATTCTGACACAATGACACTGCAATGTGAATTCAGACATAGACAGAAGTCCCCAAATTCCTTCAGAGCCAGCCCCCCCGTCAGATTTTTAAGAAAAACTATTTTTTTCCCACTAAGTGCCCATACAAATGGATATTAAACTAGCCCCAAGCATAGTGATGAATGAGCTCCAACTCAAGTGCAGCTGAGCCAGTGACCCCCAACCAGAGGCTCAAGACATGTTGCTCCCCAACCCCTTGGATGTTGCTCCCAGTGGCCTCAAAGCAGGGGCTTATTTTTGAATTCCTGACTTGAAGACAAGTTTTATTTGCATAAAAACCATTGGTACAGCCAGATCCTCCTGCAGCTGTAAGTCCACATAGGAGATACCAAACAACCAATCACAACACTTATTTTGCACCCCAGGAACATTTTGGATGCTTGTGTTTCTCCCCAACTTTTTTCACCTTTAAATGTGGCTCATGGGTAAAAAAAAGTTTGGGGATCCCTTAGCTAAGGGGTTGCAGGTTGTACATCAATGATTTAAGGAGAATATAGAAACAGGTACAAAGTCTTCCCGACCGTAACCTATAGCAACCAATCTGTCACTTGCTGTCATTATTTTAGCTGCATTACACAAGGAGGTGCTGATCAGGTGCTATAGCAGGGTGACCCCAATGTTTCTATATATCTGTAACCTTGTTATGAGCTAAGGGGGCCCAGTCTGAAGGTCAGTTAGGGGGAGATTTGGGGTGAGAGCTTATTTGTACCCTGGGTACCCCTGGAACTATAGCAGGGTGACACCCCAATGTTTCTATATATCTGTAACCTTGTTATGAGCTAAGGGGCCCAGTCTGAAGGTCAGTTAGGGGGAGATTTGGGGTGAGTGTTTATTTGTACCCTGGGTACCCCTGGAACTATAGCAGGGTGACACCCCAATGTTTCTATATATGTGTAACCTTGTTATGAGCTAAGGGGGCCCAGTCTGAAGGTCAGTTAGGGGGAGATTTGGGGTGAGTGCTTATTTGTGCCCTGGGTACCCCTGGAACTATAGCAGGGTGACACCCCAATGTTTCTATATATCTGTAACCTTGTTATGAGCTAAGGGGGCCCAGTCTGAAGGTCAGTTAGGGGGAGATTTGGGGTGAGTGCTTATTTGTACCCTGGGTACCCCTGGAACTATAGCAGGGTGACACCTCAATGTTTCTATATATCTGTAACCTTGTTATGAGCTAAGGGGGCCCAGCCTGAAGGTCAGTTAGGGGGAGATTTTGGGAGAGTGATTATTTGTACCCTGGGTACCCCTGGAACTATAGCAGGGTGACTGTTACCCCAATGTTTCTATATATCTGTAACCTTGTTATGAGCTAAGGGGGCCCAGTCTGAAGGTCAGTTAGGGGGAGATTTGGGGTGAGTGATTATTTGTACCCTGGGTACCCCTGGAACAATAGCAGGGTGACACCCCAATGTTTCTATATATCTGTAACCTTGTTATGAGCTAAATGTCCAACCTGGACAGACAACATGACTCAGGCAGGGAAACAAGTGAAACCGGGACAGTGCACCAATAAAGCACTTTATAAGCGTGAGACTGTGGGTGAAGGATAAAGCATATCCAAGAAACAGGTTTATTAAACACCTACGAGGGTTTATTGGATTTTTACAGCAATGACAGTTTCCGTTTCAGGAGACAACACGACGCTGGGGGAGACACGACTGGGGAAGGATGAGTTGATCCCATATTGTATCCAAGTGCTTAATGTGGAATTAAAGGGCAGTTAAACCATTATAGTTGGCACAGAGGGGTGGTCCCTCCTTCTCTCTGATCTCCATCCTATTATTCCCTGTGCATATTAATGGCTGACAGAGGATGTGGCTATTCTTATGGACCCTCTAAGAAGGCCGGACCCCCTGGGCAGAGGAAGTATATTGAGAATGTGTATCTGTCTGTTCCCTTTCATGTCTGCTCCCACCACTTTCATTTCCACAGTCTGTTTGGGAAATAGGGGATCGGTCGGGGGCACAGAGCGAGTCACAGTAATGTCCATGTCACTTAAGGGCAATGATCATTATGCAAAAGGGAAAATGGGGCAATTGTGGTTCACTGGGGTTACACCATTTGGAGAACACAGGTATATGAAAAATGTGACTTTATGATGGAATTGAGCATTTTAGTGTCTGTTAAATATAAGCAGGCGTTGCCATGTTGCTTAAGAAACAGAAGTAAGTTAAATATTATCCCTAGTCTTTAGTAAAACCCGGCCATGAAATGGGGGGAGCGGGTATTATTATAAGGGGTAAAAAGGTTCACTTATGCCACTCCAGACTCATGGGAATCTTTGAATTTAGTTGACTCTTATCAACCAATCAGCAATTAGCTGATTGCAGTTCAATGTTTGAAAATGAAACATCTGATTGGCAGGTGTGAGTCTCTGTACTTAAGGGCTAGTCCACACGGGGAGATAGCGACGCGTTTGCGGTCGCGGCGACAAAGCGCCGCGACAGTCGCCGCGACCGGCGCAGGCGACAGTTTTGTATGGGCGCCTATGTAAAAACGCCTGTGCTAACCACACGAGGCGATGCGCTTTTCAACAGTCGCCTGAAAAAAGCCTGGCGAGGCATTTTCAGGCGACTGTTGAAAAGCGCATCGCCTCGTGTGGTTAGCACAGGCGTTTTTACATAGGCGCCCATACAAAACTGTCGCCTGCGCCAGTCGCGGCGACTGTCGCGGCGCTTTGTCGCCGCGACCGCAAACGCGTCGCTATCTCCCCGTGTGGAATAGCCCTAAAGGGGCGGTTTACACAGGCAGATTCGGGGAGATTAGTCGCCCAGCGTCAAATCTCCTCTTCTTCCGGCGACTAATCCCTCCAAACTGCCTCCTCTGCCTTCCTGTGGGTTTAAATGTAAAACAATTTGTTTTCCCGAAGTCGCTCCGAAGTTGCCTCACCATGAAACTTCAGGCAACTTCGGAAAATTAATCTCTCCGAGTGCCATCCTGCAGGCGATTTACATTTTAGCCAGCGGGAAGTCAGGGGCGGCAGTTTGGGGAGATTATTCGCCCGAAGAAGAGGAGATTTGTCACCGGGCAACTAATCTCCCCGAATCTGCCTGTGAGACCTGACTCTAAATTAACTTTTAGTTTGTTATACAATGGCCAGTTCTAATTAACTTTTCAATTGGTCTTCATTATTTATTTGTTGTAGTTTTTAAATTACTTGCACTTTTCTTCTGATGGTTTCCAGCTTTCAAATGGGGGTCACTGACCCCATCTAAAAAACAAATGCTATTACTGTTGTTACTTTTTATTACTCATCTTTCTATTCAGGCCTCTCCTATTCATATTCAATCTCTCATTCAAATCAATTTTGGTCCCTAGCAAGCAGATGGCTGAAATTACAAATTAGAGAGCTGCTGAATAAAAAGCTAAACTCAAAAACCACAAATAATAAAAAATGAAAGCCAGTTGCAGAAAATCACTCTCTACATCAGGGGTCCCCAACTTTTTTTTACTCGTGAGCCATATTTAAATGTAAAAAAGAGTTGGAGAGCAGCACAAGCATGAAAAATCCATGGAGATGTCAAATAAGGGCTGTGATTAGCTGCTTGGTAGCCCCTATATGGACTGACAGCCTACAGGAAGCTCTTTTTGGCAGTACATCTGTTTATTTATACAACCAAAACTTGCCTCCAAGCCTGGAATTCAAAAATAATCACCTGCTTTGAGACCACTGGGAGCAACATCCAAGGGGTTGGTGAATAAGGGTAAGGCCACACAGGGCGTTTTGGGGAGATTTGGTCGCCTGGCGACTAATCGCCACGTTTTTGTGGCGACCAATCTCCCCAAACGCCTTCCCTGACTCTGCGCCGGCTAAAATGAAAAAACACCTGCGCTAATCACACGCGGCGGTTCGTTTTCCAAAGTCACCTGAAAAACGCCCTGTGTGGACTTATCTTAACATGTTGCTCGCGAGCTACTGGTTGGGGATCACTGCTCTACATCTTACTAGCAGTTAATTTAAAAGTGAACAAACCTTTAAGGTGTTTATAGACGTTATCATTATGAGATTTTTAGTTTAACACTAACTGTTAGAGCTGAACGGTCAGATATACATAAAGAAACAATAGAATTCTACCTGTATCTTATGATTCAGCTCTAACAATGGCTGATGTTCAGGCGCCTGCAAAGGCTCCCGATCAAAATTTTCCAGCCGACTGGAATCTCGATGAGTCCTCTGTCGAGTCTTCAACGCGTTCAAGTCTTCTGCAGATATAGGTTGTCTCGTCTCCAACCAAACATGCACCAAATATTGTATGAAACTTCATTTTGTACAATATTATTGGTGTATATAGTGCCACCTTTACTTTAAAGGTGGCCATAGACTCCAAGATCCGCTCGTTTGGCGACATCGCCAAACGAGCGGATCTTTCCCCGAAATGCCACTAAACTGCGTGGCTATATCGGGGGTAAATTCGAACGTTCGGCCGTATGGCCGAACGATCGAATTACGATGCGCCAAGCGGCTCCGACGGGTCGGTCGGGTAAAAATCCAACCTTCCCGATCGATATCGTGGCCAGATATCGATCGGGAAGACCCGTCGGAAGCCGCAATACACGGGCAGATAAGCTGTCAAATCGGTCCAAACGACTGATATCGGCAGCTTTATCTGCCCGTGTATGGCCACCTTTAGTCACCTAATATGCCCTTCTAACAGATCCCTGTCATTCCCTCTACTGATTGGCTGGCTCTGCACCCCAGACAATTACACTTGCATAGAAGAGGGTAAAACTGTCAGCTAACCGCCCTCAGAGTGAATCCCAACCCCCTATCATGTAATGGCAGTGACTGCCAATGGATATATGATACTTCCAGTGCCAGTCATGGAAGAGCCAAAGTGAAGAAGCCCTTTCATATTTAGCAGCATGCCGGCTCTATGTAAAAACACACACGGGTGCCAGGTTTGTAATAGGGGGTAAATAAAAACAGTGTGCTGGCTGCATAATGGGACACTGTGTTAGGAATAAAATATGCCATGGGCTGTAATACAGGAGGGTTGGCTGCACCGGGGACACTGTATACGTTACTCATTCAGCCATCTAGCCTTTGGCTCCTAGGGCATGCTGGGAATTGCTGGCCAGAGACCAGGCCTGTTCCCAGTAATCAGGACATGCCTGTGTGCCTCTGGCAAATCAATAAGATGTGAAGTGAATGGGCTCCCCACAAATAAGGATAAGGCAAAGAAGACTGAGCCACATGAAACCTTCATACTGAACGGCTTATTTACAACATATTGAAACTGCATGATACATTTCAGCACGGAAATCAGTGCAGTCTGCAGCTAAATGGCAGTTGCTAATAAGGCAGGTGTGATGTGCATTGTATGTGTGTGAATTTAGATGGCTGAGACATATAAGGAGTCGTTACAATTAGGGCCCTTACACACGGTTGTTTTTTCACCTGCGCTCCCCTGCGTTGCGCTTTATTTCGTTCAGCCTCAGTGGAGCGCAGGAGTAGACGCAGTCAATAATTTGGAAGGGGGCTGTACTCACACAGACGCATGTATGCGCCAAACGCAGGTGAAATGCAACATGCTGAGTCCCAACCTGAGTTTGCCGCTTACATGCGTCTGTGCAGTGTCGGACTGGGCCAGTGGGACACCGGGAAAAAACCTAATGGGCCCCGCCGGCCCAGGTCCGTACCCACATCTGCCCCTTAATGCTGCGACCCCCTTTCAGCACTAACAATGGCCGATGTTCCAAAGCCAATAAAGTGCCTTGTTGTTGAGGTGAGAAGGCCCAGTAATTGTCCATGGCAAGGAGATAAAGGATAAAGGCTTAGGATTTCAATTTCTTTCATTATGCTTTTTTTTATGGGTCAAGTTCCCCTTTAGACAAATGCTCTGTCTCGAAACCTTGAGCTTGGGACGGTTACAGGTCAGACTGGGCCAGGAAAGCTGAACAAGCTGATGGTGTTTAATGCCTCGGGCCAGGGATTAGCATGTGAATAGGGTGATACCCCGTTACCTAATCCTAATGCTGCTCAGTATCCTGACAAAATAAACCCCCGGGCACAGAGAAACCCCTCCATAAACTCCTGTTTTATCTCCGCACCCTGGACAATTACTGGGCCTTCTCACCTCAACAACAAGGGACTTTATTGGCTTTAGAAGGACAATAAATGGCATCAAAGAGAATCTACTGTCTCAGACACATGGGCAGTAAAGCTACACTGTGTATAACCCCAGGCTGGGTACACCCCCCCCCACACACACACACACACACAGACACACACATACACATACACACACATACAAATACACACACACAGGAAATAGCATTTGCATAAATATTTAATTCAATCTTTTCAGATTTTCACGGGACAGTCCCGATTTTGACAGCTCAACCTGCAGTCCCGGATTGTTACTGAAATGTCCCGACTTTCTCTTTGATCTCCTGCACTGAACAGTCAGTAAAAGATACAATGTTTCTAAAACTTTGGCAGAGAGGCCAGAATACAAGGCAGGTTCACTTAGATACATTTGTAACTATTTAACATAAGCAAAGAAACAATTGTAACAAATCCAGATAAGCGGGTCTCTTGGGGGAAACTGTGACTTGCAGCTTAAAGGGCAATTCCCCTTCATTAGCAAAACTGTAATAACACTTAAAAAAAAAGCACAGAAATGTGTTCAAACTTTCACAGCCTGACAAATTTTCCAAAATGAATATGGTAATTAGGGGGTGTGGCCACAAAACAGGCGTGGTTTAAAAATGTGCTACGTTCTGCATGGAAAATCTTTTTGTCACTCTTTATATTTGCAACAACACTAGTATGGTGACCTGGCCTCAGATCTGGTGTTGTACGGACATCTTAATATAGGGCCGTCTTTATCTGAAGAAGGGCCTGAATAAATCAGTGTTTGCCCCATTATTTATATAAAGTCAAGGCCTGGATTTGGGTTCATAATAGGCCCTGGCATTTCAAGTACACAGAGGCTCAAACAGCCCCACCAGCCCACTAAATAGTCTGTGGCATCTTACGAGAGCGCCTCTGCCATTTGCCATGAATCACAGGTTGCCAGCCCAGGCCTGTGCTCAGCTTATAGCCCTTTAGCTCTTGCTGAACTACCAGAGTGGCACCTAGACCAGAGGCCCAACTGCAATATAGAATAAGGGCTCTTACTTACGAGCGTTTTTACCTGCGCTCCCTTGCGTTCCGTTTTCTGCGTTCAGCCGCAGGGGAGCGCAGGAATAGACGCATTACGTTTTTTCCAATGGGGCTGTACTCACACAGACGCATGTAGGCGCCGAACGCAGGTTGAGACGCAACATGCTGCATTTTTCCTGCGTTCGGCGCCTAAACGCGCCTGTGTGAGTACAGCCCCATTGTAAAAAATGTAATGCGTCTATTCCTGCGCTCCCCTGCGGCTGAACGCAGAAAAACGGAACGCAGGGGAGCGCAGGTAAAACGCTCGTGAGTAAGAGCCCTAATGGACATTATACGAGGAGATCCTGCAGTCATGTGAGACAGCAGATGATTAGAGTCCCAAGCAAGGACCCAACCCCCCAGGGGGCAATAAACCCACGAGAGGCCTGTGAAATTGAATTGCTATAGTGGGAATAGGGGGCAGCTCTGTGTATACAATGGCAGTGCTGGGAAATATAATACAGGGAGGGTGCAGGAAGAAAAGCGAATGGCGGTTATAGAAAGTCTCACCATAATATTGTCAGGAGCTTGTGATCTACAGCTGGGCACATACCAACTGACATGGGGCCACTTGTGCCATTTGATCGACATAATCACCGTGCCATCCAATTAACTGCAAGATGGGCATTCCAGGCTCAGATTTCTATTGGTTGTTGCCTCCCATTGGTACATATACAGTAATTACTTGTGTGACGTCCCCAAGATACAGCTCTTAATGCCCCTAAAGCTGGTCATACACGAAGAGATCTACTCGTCTCTCGACAACGCCGAATGAGCGGATCTTTCCCTGATATGCCCACCAACCGCAGGACTATATTGGGGTAATCTGAACATTAGGCCCTAGGGCAGAACAATCGGATTACAATGAGGAGCAATGGGTTCCAACGGCTCGGTAGCCGGAAAAATTAAAGGAGAACTAAACCCTAAAAATGAATAGGGCTAAAAATGGCCTATTTTATATAGTGAACTTATTGCAGGAGGCTAAAGTTTGAGCTTGTCAATAGCAGCAATGATCCAGGACTTCAAACTTGTCACAGGGGGTCACCATCTTGGAAAGTGTCTGTGACACTCACATGCTCAGTGGGCTCTGATTGGCTGTTGAGAAGCTAAGCTTAGGGCTCGTCACTAATTATCCAGCAGAAAATGAGCTTCCCTGGCTGTAATATAAGCTGATGCTACAGGTTTGCTGATTATTCAATTCTGATGCTAATTGCACTGGTTTCTGTGCTGCCATGTAGTAATTATGTGTATTAATTACTAATCAGCCTTATATTGTGACATTTCTATTCTATGTGTACTGTATATTGTGAGTGGCTCCCTAAGCTCAGTAAGTGACAGCAGCACAGAGCATGTGAATCAGTGAATCAGCAGAAAAGAAGATGGGGAGCTACTGGGGCATCTTTGGAGACACAGATCTTTACTGCTAAAGGGCTGTGGTTGCCTTGGGCTGGTACAGAAGCACAAAACATCATGTACAACATTTCTACCTACTTCTTTAGTTTAACTTTCCTTGTCCTTTAAACCTTCCCGATCAATATTGTGGCCAGATATAGATCGGGAAGACCCGTCGGAAGCGCCATTTTTTGTGTATCTAAAGGTCTGATATCAGCAGCATAATCTGCCCGTGTATGGCCACCATAAGAAAGGGCAAGTTCATAATGTAAGGACAAATACATGCGGAATTAAATTTCTATATCAGCATAAAGCAATACACTGAGAGGGGCTGAATTCAAACTCCGGGGCTGGAGGGAAACATATTTGAGATTTCTCGAGTGCCGAGTAGGAAATATTTATTCTAGAAACGAGGACTGGGAGGCAGTTTTTGGGTTAACTGTGTTTGCACTTCCTGACGACTGTAATTGCTTTCAACTGCCGCTCCTCTGGCCTTAGGCTTCACATTCATGGATTGGGTTTCTTCCCTTGGCTTTTCCTATTTACCAACATTACAAACTGAACCAGCTCACAGGCACAACGAGACGCAGCAGTGTTTTATGTTGTCCAAAATAAGGGAGACAACCCAGGGCCCCTTACATAGTGTGGCCCCCACAGCATCACTTAAAGGAACAACAATGGCAAAAAATATCAAATATAATGTTCCCCTGCACTGCTAGAGTATAGGTGTTTCATTTAGAAACACTACTATAGTTTATATAAACAAGCTGCTGTGTAGCCATGGGGCAGCCATTCAAGCACAGGATATACAGTAGATAACAGATAAGTACTACTATAGTTTATATAAACAAGCTGCTGTGTAGCCATGGGGGCAGCCATTCAAGCACAGGATACTCAGTAGATAACAGATAAGTACTACTATAGTTTTTATAAACAAGCTGCTGTGTAGCCATGGGGGCAGCCATTCAAGCACAGGATACACAGTAGATAAGAGATAAGTACTACTATAGTTTATATAAACAAGCTGCTGTGTAGCCATGGGGCAGCCATTCAAGCACAGGATATACAGTAGATAACAGATAAGTACTACTATAGTTTATATAAACAAGCTGCTGTGTAGCCATGGGGGCAGCCATTCAAGCACAGGATACTCAGTAGATAACAGATAAGTACTACTATAGTTTTTATAAACAAGCTGCTGTGTAGCCATGGGGGCAGCCATTCAAGCACAGGATACACAGTAGATAAGAGATAAGTACTACTATAGTTTATATAAACAAGCTGCTGTGTAGCCATGGGGCAGCCATTCAAGCACAGGATACACAGTAGATAACAGATAAGTACTACTATAGTTTATATAAACAAGCTGCTGTGTAGCCATGGGGGAGCCATTCAAGCACAGGATATACAGTAGATAACAGATAAGTACTACTATAGTTTATATAAACAAAGCTGCTGTGTAGCCATGGGGCAGCCATTCAAGCACAGGATACTCAGTAGATAACAGATAAGTACTACTATAGTTTTTATAAACAAGCTGCTGTGTAGCCATGGGGGCAGCCATTCAAGCACAGGATACACAGTAGATAACAGATAAGTACTACTATAGTTTATATAAACAAGCTGCTGTGTAGCCATGGGCATCCATTCAAGCACAGATACACAGTAGATAACAGATAAGTACTACTATAGTTTATATAAACAAGCTGCTGTGTAGCCATGGGCAGCCATTCAAGCACAGGATACACAGTAGATAACAATAAGTACTACTATAGTTTATATAAACAAGCTGCTGTGTAGCCATGGGGCAGCCATTCAAGCACAGGATACACAGTAGATAACAGATAATACTACTATAGTTTATATAAACAAGCTGCTGTGTAGCCATGGGGGCAGCCATTCAAGCACAGGATACACAGTAGATAACAGATACAGTAAGTACTACTATAGTTTATATAAACAAGCTGCTGTGTAGCCATGGGGCAGCCATTCAAGCACAGGATACACAGTAGATAACAGATAAGTACTACTATAGTTTATATAAACAAGCTGCTGTGTAGCCATGGGGCAGCCATTCAAGCACAGGATACACAGTAGATAACAGATACAGTAATACTACTATAGTTTATAAAACAAGCTGCTGTGTAGCCATGGGCAGCCATTCAAGCACAGGATACACAGTAGATTACAGATAAGTACTACTATAGTTTATATAAACAAGCTGCTGTGTAGCCTGGGGCAGCCATTCAAGCACAGGATACACAGTAAGATAACAGATAAGTACTACTATAGTTTATATAAACAAGCTGCTGTGTAGCCATGGGGGCAGCCATTCAAGCACAGGATACACAGTAGATAACAGATAAGTACTACTATAGTTTATATAAACAAGCTGCTGTGTAGCCATGGGGCAGCCATTCAAGCACAGGATACACAGTAGATAACAGATAAGTACTACTATAGTTTATATAAACAAGCTGCTGTGTAGCCATGGGGCAGCCATTCAAGCACAGGATACACAGTAGATAACAGATAAGTACTACTACTAACAAGATGGAGACAGTAGGGCAAGATGAAATAGAGCAAGATGGAGACAGTAGGACAGAATAGGGACAGTATGAGAAGATGGGGACGGTAGAGGGAGATAGAGTCAGTAGGGCAAGGTAGCAAAAATTAAGATGGCCATAAACGTGTTTCACTATAAAGACCTACAACTAACCATTCAGATTAAATTAGTAGAAAAAAATAACAAACCAGACGATGTTCTGCCCATGATTGACAGATTGACTCCACGGTCTGAAAATCATACAAATCTTTGTTTGATAAGATTATTTATCATTGCGTCTGCTGTCATCTTAAAGGGGTTGTTCACCTTCAAATTAACTGTTAGTATGACGTACAGAGGGATATTCTGAGACAATTTGCAATTGGATTTCATTTTTTATTATTTGTGGTTTTTGAGTTATTTAGTTTTTTATTCAGCGGCTTTTATTCAGTGTGTCCAAATTCCCCTAGCAACCCTGTATGTATTTAACTAAGAGACTGGAATATGAATAGGAGAGGCCTGAATAGAAAGATGAGGAATAAAATAAGAGCAATAATAATGCGTTTGTAGTCTTAATGAATTTTGGTTTTTAGATGGGGTCAGTGACCCCTATTTGAAAGCTGGAAAGAGTCAAAAGGCAAATAATTTAAAAACTACAAAGAAAAGAACATGAAGAAGAATTAAAAACTTGCTTAAAATTAGCCATTGTATAAGATATTAAGGGTAAGTCCACACTGGGCGTTTTAGGGAGATTTGGTCGCCTGGCGACTAATCGCCTCGTCTCCCCAAAAGCCTTCCCTGACTCTGTGCCGGCTTAAAATAAAAAACGCTGGCTCTAATCACACGAGGCAGCTCGTTTTCCAAAATCGCCCGAAATCGCCTCACAAGGAAACTCTGGGGGCAACTTTGGAAAATGAATCGCCTCATGTGATTAGCGCCGGCGTTTTTTTCATTTTAGGCGGCGCAGAGTCAAAACGAAAAGATTATTCGCCAGGCGACCAAATCTCCCCAAAACGCCCAGTGTGGCCTGACCCTAAAAGTTAACTTATAAGTGAACCCCCCCTTTAGGAAGGAGACAGTAGGAGATGAAGAAGCAGGACAAGATGGAGCTATTAGGGTAATATAGACACTAAAAATCAGAAAATCCCCTGCAAATAACAAAAATAATATGGCAGCTCCTTCCCTCTGTATAAATACAGTTACACAAAGAAGGAATGTTCTCTGATATAAATGGAAGATAAACCCCGACTTATAAATAGTGTGACTTACATCAAAAAGGGCCACACTGAGAGAAGTGGTTGTCCATGTGGCCCCAGAGCCCTTATATAACTGCACAGACAAGGGCACAGTGTTATTGATGGAACATCAGAGCTAGTGGGACCCCATGTGCCTGGGACTAGAAGCAGGTGGCCACTTGGGCTATTCTATCCGCACAGCCTTTATTGACATAGGAGGAAGTCTGTGATCTCTTTACCTTGTAGATTTTACACACAGGAGGGGGTCCGCTCTGACTTTGATCCTACGAGTCCCATTTGGGAAGCTGTGGGAACAGACCCTGCTCCTGGGGACTTCTCTTTGGCTTCTCTTCACAAAGTAATGGTGCATTATAGAGCAAGAAAGTTATTGTTAGTTACTGGGAAACCCCCAGCTTATGTCCTTATAGAGCCCAAGGCTAAAGTATCTGATGTTTAAATGGAATTTGGAGACTTCTTTTTTTTCCTATTCACTTATACCTATAGTAACAGTGGATAATAGACTCTGGGAAGGGAGTGTGACTGTGGGATAGCAGGTATAGTAGGGAGAGATGGTGCCTATAGTAACAGTGGATAATAGTCTCTGGGAAGGGAGTGTGACTGTGGGATAACAGGTATAGTATGGAGAGATGGTGCCTATAGTAACAGTGGATAACAGTCTCTGGGAAGGGAGTGTGACTGTGGGATAGCAGGTATAGTAGGGAGAGATGGTGCCTATAGTAACAGTGGATAATAGTCTCTGGGAAGGGAGTGTGACTGTGGGATAGCAGGTATAGTAGGGAGAGATGGTGTCTATTGTAACAGTGGATAATAGTCTCTGGGAAGGAGTGTGACTGTGGATAGCAGGTATAGTAGGGAGAGATGGTGCCTATAGTAACAGTGGATAATAGTCTCTGGGAAGGGAGTGTGACTGTGGGATAGCAGGTATAGTAGGAGAGATGGTGCCTATAGTAACAGTGGATACAGTCTCTGGGAAGGGAGTGTGACTGTGGGATAGCAGGTATAGTAGGGAGAGATGGTGCCTATAGTAACAGTGGATAATAGTCTCTGGAAGGGAGTGTACTGTGGGATAGCAGTATAGTAGGGAAGATGGTGTCTATTGTAACAGTGATAATAGTCTCTGGAAGGGAGTGTGACTGTGGATAGCAGGTATAGTAGGGAGAGATGGTGCCTATAGTAACAGTGGATAATAGTCTCTGGGAAGGGAGTGTGACTGTGATATATTTTATATTTTTGCATATAAATTCCATATATTATATGCAAATAGATATACAATCACCCCTTTAGACCTGGTGGATTAGATTCTCCAATCACACAGCTGCATGAGGAAAGTGTTCCATATTTTACCTCCCAGTAGAGGGGCAAGTAGATTTACTTAACAGCTACTTAAGTGGTTGACTTGATAATAGTCTCTGGGAAGGGAGTGTGACTGTGGGATAGCAGGTATAGTAGGGAGAGATGGTGCCTATAGTAACAGTGGATAATAGTCTCTGGAAGGAGTGTGACTGTGGATAGCAGGTATAGTAGGAGAGATGGTGCCTATAGTAACAGTGGATAATAGACTCTGGGAAGGAGTGTGACTGTGGATAGCAGGTATAGTAGGGAGATGGTGCCTATAGTAACAGTGGATAATAGTCTCTGGGAAGGAGTGTGGACTGTGGGATAGCAGGTTATAGTAGGAGAGATGGTGTCTATTGTAACAGTGGATAATAGTCTCTGGAAGGGAGTGTGACTGTGGGATAGCAGGTATAGTAGGGAGAGGTGGTGCCTATAGTAACAGTGGATAATAGTCTCTGGGAAGGAGTGTGACTGTGGGATAGCAGGTATAGTAGGGAGAGATGGTGTCTATAGTAACAGTGGGATAATAGTCTCTGGGAAGGGAGTGTGACTGTGGGATAGCAGGTATAGTAGGGAGAGATGGTGCCTATAGTAACAGTGGATAATAGTCTCTGGGAAGGGAGTGTGACTGTGGGATATATTTTATATTTTTTGCATATAAATTCCATATATTATATGCAAATAGATATACAATCACCCCATAGACCTGGTGGATTAGATTCTCCAATCACACAGCTGCATGAGGAAAGTGTTCCATATTTTACCTCCCAGTAGAGGGGCAAGTAGATTTACTTAACAGCTACTTAAGTGGTTGACTTGATAATAGTCTCTGGGAAGGGAGTGTGACTGTGGGATAGCAGGTATAGTAGGGAGAGATGGTGTCTATAGTAACAGTGGATAATAGTCTCTGGGAAGGAGTGTGACTGTGGGATAGCAGGTATAGTAGGAGAGATGGTGCCTATAGTAACAGTGGATAATAGTCTCTGGGAAGGGAGTGTGACTGTGGATAGCAGGTATAGTAGGGAGAGATGGTGCCTATAGTAACAGTGGATAATAGTCTCTGGGAAGGAGTGTGACTGTGGGATAGCAGGTATAGTAGGGAGAGATGGTGCCTATAGTAACAGTGGGATAATAGTCTCTGGGAAGGAGTGTGACTGTGGGATAGCAGGTATAGTAGGGAGAGGTGGTGCCTATAGTAACAGTGGATAATAGTCTCTGGGAAGGGAGTGTGACTGTGGATAGCAGGTATAGTAGGGAGAGATGGTGTCTATAGTAACAGTGGATAATAGTCTCTGGGAAGGAGTGTGACTGTGGGATAGCAGGTATAGTAGGGAGAGATGGTGCCTATAGTAACAGTGGGATAATAGTCTCTGGGAAGGAGTGTGACTGTGGATAGCAGGTATAGTAGGAGAGATGGTGCCTATAGTAACAGTGGATAATAGTCTCTGGAAGGAGTGTGACTGTGGGATAGCAGGTATAGTAGGGAGAGGTGGTGCCTATAGTAACAGTGGATAATAGTCTCTGGGAAGGGAGTGTGACTGTGGGATAGCAGGTATAGTAGGGAGAGATGGTGCCTATAGTAACAGTGGGATAATAGTCTCTGGAAGGGAGTGTGACTGTGGGATAGCAGGTATAGTAGGGAGAGATGGTGCCTATAGTAACAGTGGGATAATAGTCTCTGGGAAGGGAGTGTGACTGTGGGATAGCAGGTATAGTAGGGAGAGATGGTGCCTATAGTAACAGTGGATAATAGTCTCTGGGAAGGGAGTGTGACAGTGGGATAGCAGTATAGTAGGGAGAGATGGTGCCTATAGTAACAGTGGGATAATAGTCTCTGGGAAGGGAGTGTGACTGTGGGATAGCAGGTATAGTAGGGAGAGATGGTGTCTATAGTAACAGTGGATAATAGTCTCTGGGAAGGGAGTGTGACTGTGGATAGCAGGTATAGTAGGGAGAGATGGTGTCTATAGTAACAGTGGATAATAGTCTCTGGGAAGGAGTGTGACTGTGGGATAGCAGGTATAGTAGGAGAGATGGTGCCTATAGTAACAGTGGATAATAGTCTCTGGGAAGGGAGTGTGACTGTGGATAGCAGGTATAGTAGGGAGAGATGGTGCCTATAGTAACAGTGGATAATAGTCTCTGGGAAGGGAGTGTGACTGTGGATAGCAGGTATAGTAGGAGAGATGGTGTCTATAGTAACAGTGGATAATAGTCTCTGGGAAGGGAGTGTGACTGTGGATAGCAGGTATAGTAGGGAGAGATGGTGTCTATAGTAACAGTGGATAATAGTCTCTGGGAAGGGAGTGTGACTGTGGGATAGCAGGTATAGTAGGGAGAGATGGTGCCTATAGTAACAGTGGATAATAGTCTCTGGGAAGGGAGTGTGTTTTCTCTAAAGTCACCAGAAGCACACTGGATATGTTGTAGGAAAGCATTTGCAGGAGTTTAGTTGCCAATAGGGTTGCCACCTGACCAGTATTTTACCGGCCTGACCAGTAAAATTGATGTCTGACCCTAATGTTATTAATAGGGAAAAAATCTAAATATTTGGGAAGGCCTGTATTTTTTTCCTAAAGAGGTGGCAATCCTAGTTGCCTGCAGTAGTGAAGATTTATCGTTGGCGACTAATTTCCTCATGTGCCACTAGCCATGACCACAGTCTTTAGTGGACATTTTATTGTCTGTGATGAGTCTGTGCAGTTCTGTTGCATTTCCCAGTAGCCAATGGGACAGGCCAGTGGGGGGTCTGTGAGTAGATGAATTGTCTCTTCTCTACAATAATGAGTCTTGTCAGCAGGTAACGAGGCCGGAGAAATGTTGACTCAGCTGTTGGTTTCATGTCTAGTGAGACTCTCATAGATCTCTGGGACGTTCCCCTCACACTGAGCTCTGGGTCCACTTCTGTCACCTCGGGGGCTTGTGGAATTGAGAGGTCGGGGTACAGTTGTCGTTACACAAGAGAACCACAGGCTTTCACTCCAGGGGGACTTTTTCATTTGTCCTGCCTCAATATTAGTAATATTAACCTGAAGTTAAAATAACATTGTTTTCCTGTAGAGCTTTAGTGTCACAGGCAACGGATGCAACAGCTGCCAGAATCCCACTGCCAGTTCTCCGTGTGACATCACCATTACATACCTCCCAACTATCCCGTTTTTCGCGGGATAGTCTCGATTTTGACAGCTCAACGGACTCTCCACACACGATCCGAAAGTTGTACGAATCCTTGATTCGTACGATCAGATATTTGCGTCTATGGCCAGCTTTAGCAGAAGGGCCCCCTTGTTGTCTTGTATTTAGGTCAGGCCCCCCCCTAGGAACCCGATCTAACAGCGCAGCAACTAATGGAAATGTCTCACACGGCTGCTTGTGACGTCAGTTGCCAGTGCAGTGGGCCCTATACCCCTTACCCCCAGCCAGGGCAGCCATCAGGGGGGGACAGGGGGGAGAGTTGTAGGGGGCCCTGAGGGTAAGGGGGGCCCCAGCCATGCCACACTTACTTAATTAGCCGGACCCCCATCTTTCTGAGAGCTGCTGACTTCAGGAAGGCATGGACGTTTAAGGGGCCCTGGCCACCAAATTTTCTTATACTGTGGGTGGGGGCCCTGGCTACCAATTTTGGCCACCAATTTTTTTTTTCTCATGTGGGGTCCTAGCCACCAATATTTTTTAATGGGGGGGCCTGGCCACAAATGTTTTTTTCATGGGGGCCCTGACCACCAATATCTTTTTACTTTTTATTAACATGTGGGAACCCTAGCCACCAATATTTTTTTTTTTGTTTTTTTACTGTGTGGTGGGGAGGGCGAACCTGTAGGTGGGGCTTGCAGTGGGCGCAGCCCAGGGGGCCCAGGAAATGTTGTCGTATGGGGCCCTGCAATTTCTGATGGCGGTCCTGCCCCCAGCTCCACTACCAGAATTATACAGAAAGTATCCCATGGTGAATTGATTGGTTTTTTTTTGTTGTTTGTTTTCTTTAACAAGTTTGTTTAATTATATCTGCACCCGAGGCCCCCCCCCCCAAAACCTGGGGCCATAGGCACAGACCCTCTGGTGTCTATCAAGAAAGATCTATCATCCCAAATGAATGAGCAAATAGCTTATTCCTTAAGTTCCTGACTCTGTGTAAGTCATGTTTGTTACATTATTATTAGACCCAAATTTGTTAAAAATTAGTATAAAGTGTTGCATAAGTTGCCGGCACTATGTAACTAAATGATGATGATCCCATATTAGTTTGGTTAGGTGCTATCCCAGGCAGAGACCCTTTTATGAGGGTTTCAGTGTCTCAAGGAGAGCAGAGAACTAATGCCATGGTAGTTGGACATAGGGGTGTATCAGGCAGAGCAGATAGATTATACCATGTAATCAAAGTATGGGGGTGTCCCAGGCAGAGCAGATAGATTATACCATGTAATCAAAGTATGGGGGTGTCCCAGGCAGAGCACATAGATTATACCATGTAATCAAAGTATGGGGGTGTCCCAGGCAGAGCACATAGATTATACCATGTAATCAAAGTATGGGGGTGTATCAGGCAGAGCAGATAGATTATACCATCTAATCAAGGTATGGGGGTGTCCCAGGCAGAGCAGATAGATTATACCATGTAACCAAAGTATGGGGGTGTCCCAGGCAGAGCAGAAGATAGCATATCACATATTAGTGCAGGGGAGTAACTATAGAGGGCGCAGACCCTGCAGTTGCAGGGTCCCCTGGAGGTATAGGAGCCACATGAGGTTCTGAATAATGAGCAACTTCAATATATAGTAATAAAACAGGACAAACTCTGGATATTTTGGGTCTCTACAATTAATTTGCCGTGGGCCCAGTAACATGTAGTTACACCACCGCATTAGTGAGTGGTGGGGGTGTCCCAGGGAGAGCAAAAGCTTATTCCATGTTAATGAGAGGTGGGGGTGTCCCATGGGATAAGATAGCTTTATCTCATGTAAAGCTGGCCATATATGGGCCAATAAAACCTGCACGGGCCTGTGTGTGTGGGGCCCTCCACTGGGTTCTCCAATCAATATCTGTCTGAAAGTCGGCCAGATGTCAATTGGGTAGGGTTGAAAATGCTGTGGGATCTGCATCTGGTCATTTATGTGGTCCTGCGATCCGACCGCCCATCGTGTAATATTATGATCCGATCGTTGGGCCCATGATTGGATCAGCCCAATATCACCCACCCCAATGTGGCCATTTCAGACAGAGATCCGCTCATTTGGTGACATCACATGTGTATGGATTGGGGGTCCTTCAAGCAGAGCAGATAACTTATCCCATGTTAGTGAGAGGTGGGGGGGTGCAGAGTGGGGGGGGCATGTTTTGTAACAAGTGAATACTTCCTGCTGGACACAATGCTGGGGGGGCTTCAAAGGAAAGAAGAACAGAGAAGTCTCCCCCCACCAGGCAATAGAACTTTATGGGCTCATTCAGCCTCTGAATATCTCCAGGGTTTTCCTAAATCCATTTACCCAACTTGCCTTAGATCCTGCCGTTGTGCCCCTGCCTGAAGTATGCGCCAGCAATTAGCAGGGGAGATTACACTTGTAATCAGCCAAAAATCCTCCCCCCTCATCAGCATTTTATCTACAGTACGGACACAACCCCCCCATCCCTTTCTTCATCTCCACATGGGACGTTCCTCTCCTATTCTTCTCCTAATGTCTGTGTGGGTCACTTATTGTCCCAGATACAAATACATTTACTCAATATTAAATAAATATAACGGGACAATCATCAAAACCAAAATTATCAAAACACAAAAGAGGAATAAACACAACAAAAATAATAGGGGCCATTTCCCCATAATTCCAGCATAAATACACCCGGGGGTGAGAGTTGCATCTCATACGTTAAAATAAATAACTTTAATGTGAATGGGCCTCAAACGCACTGAATATTATCAGATCTTCCCTCCCCAATTCTATAGGTGATTTTAAAGCGCGTCGTCGAAAATGAAATTCTGACATTTAGGGGCATATTTATCAAAGGTCGAATTTTGAATTCATGTGCGTTTTTTTGAACTCTAATAAATTCGAATATATTCAAAATTCGATTATTTAGGGATAATTTAATAAAGAAATCGAATATCTAAATATCGAATATTACCAACCCGAAAACTCGAATTCAATTATAATCGAATTCGTCTAAACTCAAATCAAGTTTTTTTTCTCCATAGGAAGGCTTGTAACTAGGGATGCAACGAATCCAGGATTTGGTTTGGGATTCGGCCTTTTTCAGCAGGATTCAGATTTGGCCGAATCCTTATGCCCGGCCGAACCAAATCTGAATCCTAATTGCATTAGTAAATTAGGGGCGTGGAGGGAAACCGCGTGACTTTTTGTCACAAAAAAAGGAAGTAAAAAATGTTTTCCCCTTCCCAACCCTAATTTGCATATGCAAAATCAGATTAGCATTCAGTTCAGTATTCGGCTGAATCTTTCACAAAGGATTCGGGCAGGCCTGGACTGGCAATCTGTGGGTTCTGGCAAATGCCAGAGGGGCTGCTATAAGGTGCCATAAAAAGTCACTATTTAGTGGGCTGGTGGGGGCTGATTGGGCCTCTGTGTGGGCTGATTGGGCCTCTGTGTACCTGAAATGCCAGGGCCTATTTTAATTCTCAGTCCGGACCTGGATTCAGGGATTCGGCTGAATCCAAAATAAAGGATTCGGCGCATCCCTACTAGTAACAGCTTCAAAACGCTCACTGGACCACTCCCATTGACTTATACATGAACTCTGCAGGTTTTTGGTGCCAAATAGTCGAATTCGAATTTTTAAATGGCCAAGGGTTGATAAATCTTGAAATTTGAATTGAGTTTGGATTATTCACAATTTCGAATTTGAGAGTTTTGACCATAAAAAGAAATTTTCAATTCGACCCTTAACGTCACTGGGAACTGACAGTTGCAAAGTCCACCTTCCTGCTGGTCAGTCTGGTAGGAGGTTTGGTTATATTGTAGATAGGGCTGCCACATGGCTGGTATTTTACTGGCCTGGCCAGTAAAAATGATGGCTGATTATTAATAGGGAAAAAGTTAAATACATAGGAAGGCCGGTATTTTTTTTTCCAGAAAAGGTGGCAACCCTAATTGTAGGGCATATCTGTATATAAAGACAATGGCAATTCATTTGCTGTGGGGCCCAGTGATATCTTGTTGTGCCACTGGAGGTGCCTGTGACTGGAGAGCAGATAAGCAAATAACTGCAGTAAAAATGAAATATTCGGCTGGAATGAGGACAATTATAAGCAGAAGGTACCAGGGTAGATCAATACATAGAGGCCATATTCTGATTTGGATGTGGCTGGTCCTTTAAAGAATATTGGGGCCTTTTGCAGCTTGACGCGTCTCTGCTGTTCTATTCCAATTGTTTCCTTGACTTATTTACTGAAATGTGTATTTATTCTTTGTTTTAAACTCATTTGCCTCCTGTGTTTATTCCTAGGAAATCTCCCCCCCCTCAAGCCTATGAGATGTAGAAATGACTTTATCACATTCCTTGCAGTCCCAGGGGGGGGCTCTTCCCCCGCACAAAGGCTCAAATCAGCCGCTGATATGATTGCACCCCCCCCCCACTCAGCTTTCCTATAGTTAAGTGGCGGGTACAAGCTCTTTATAGGGCTATTTTATAGGGGCTATTGTATTCACTATATAATTGGGCTACACAATATCCTGGATAAGGTTTAGGCCAAATCTGAGCTTTTTTGCCAGGATTTGGAAAAATACTGGTTTAATTGTATCCAAATTTTTGGACAACAGAATTTTTTTTTAAACCATGCCCACCCTACGCCACGGATTTCCATAGGAAACTCCCCAGACCGTTGACCTTCCTGAAAACTTCAAAGGAGGCTGGCACAAGCCTGGACCCAAGAAGTAGTAAAGCCGAAGTCAGGTTGTAAAAGCTTACATTTTATTTTCCATAATTAAGAAAGAGGCCTGACGCGTTTCGTGTCTACCAGGGACACTTACTCATAGGACCCGATGTGTCACTGATAGAAAAAATGCAAATCCTAGGATCCAATGGAATCTAAGATCGTAGGATTTGCAGTTTTTCTTTGAGTGACACATCGGGTAGCACCGCCTACTCATCTCCCATTGGCCATTTCTCTTTTAAATACTGTGCATGAATTGTTCAATGTTTAGCCTATGAGTAAGTGTCCCTGGTAGACACGAAATGCGTCAGGCCTGTTCTTAATTATGGAAAATAAAATGTAAGCTTTTATAACTCTTTTACAACCTGACTCCGGCTTTACTCATTCGTGGGTCCAGGCTTGTGCCAGAAGTTTTCTGGTGTTTGACTCCCCTTGCTGAAGGTCTGGGGAGTGTGCTCCCGGGCCCAACGGTTACAGCGGTAAAGATCATATAAAACATTTTCAAACACAGCAGGTACTGGTTAAACAATCTGTTTACATTGATCTTCCTGGCCTGATCCGCTGATGGTACTTTAAATTTACGCGTGTTCAGGGAGGGGGTAGGGTGCTTGGCAGTCAGTGGCGGAACTACCGGGGGAGCAGGGGGTGCGAGCGGGCCAGGGCCCGCACCCCCTCAGGGCCCCCGGCAGTCCGTGCGCCACATACAAATGCGGCCAAATGCGGCCGTACGGAGGGGGCGGGGCCCGGCTGCGCGTCACGCACCAGGGCCCGCCCCCCTCTAGGATCGCTACTGTTGGCAGCGGCATGTAAGGGGGGTGCAGGCAACTGGGTGTACAGGTAGGAACCCTACTGCCATCCCAGGGACCCCATGGGGGTGAGCGGGGCCCCTGGGACGGCAGTAGGGTTCCTACCTTTTTGCCCGGTGCAATGAATCAAGGCAGGGGTGGGACCGTGATGCAACAGGGGCGGGGCCGTGATGTGGTGGGGGTGGGACAGTGACGTCAGGGGCTGGGCTATGATATAGGAAATCCTGCCCGTTTTCTTAATTTAATTTGGAAAACCGGGCAGGCAGTTTTGACACGGGCTGCCCATCAAAAAAATGGGTTGTCCAGGTAAAAACAGGGCAGGTGGCAACCCTAGACAGCAGCCCCAGCTATCCCTGCCCCCACCAGTCCGACCCTGATCCAGTGTCTCAGACATTGCTCCCCCATCAAAATGAACAATTTTTGGTGCCCTTATCATGGCATTGGTCTGAGAGTCTGGCCATACAAAGAATGAATTGGTAGGAGTAGCAGTGAAGTCAACAATTGTTTGTGTATTTGTAGATTGCGCATTGTGTTACTCACTGCAGGGGCAACTACACTGCAAAAGGCTCTTCAGGGGCAAAAGAATGTTTAAAAGGCAAAAGGCAATTTCCCATGTTCCCCAGAGGATAATGAGGATCAGCTTGACTTCAGCAGCAGGGCAGGAGATTATACTGGAGATGTTCCTTTAGTTTACAGTGTGTGCGTAGGAATCATTAGGTTTGTGAGTCGCTCAGAGCAGTGCCTTTCAAAATCAAATAAATAACATGTGGCTGAGAAATGAAGATGGATCTGGTAATTCATTCCATGCTGAATTCAAGCAGAGAATAGAAAACTTCCCATGCAGGCTGCTTGTAGGTACTGCGCCTAATTGGTCACTTTGAAAGCCTGCCGAGTTCTCATTGGTGGGTTTATTAACTGAGAAATAGACAAGACGAACAGAAAAAAAAACTCAAAACCGCAGTGTATTTTGTTATTGGATTAATTGTGTGAGCAAATCCGACAAACAAAAATGAAAATACTTTATGGAATCAGACTGGCAGGGTTGGCAGAAAAAGCAAATTATCCCTAATATTTAACACATGGGCTGCAATTCCAGGGTAAGGCATCTGGCATATGTCTCTTACCCACAAACAGACAGTCACTGCGTGAGAGAATAATGGCACTCGGGTTATTTCTGCCTATGGAAAGATGGCCCCCAAATGGTGAAAAGTGGTACTGCATGTGAGAAAGCTGCTGGAATTATCCTGCAAATGTCTATAGTGACTTTCTGTTTCCATTAAATAACATCTCTTTACAAACGAGTCAAATGTAGTCAAAAACCATCAGGGGGGAACTACAAATTTTCATTGCATAATTATATAATAATATTTGCCAGTTGGCCTTTTTTAGGGGAGGCTAAACCGTAAATCCCCATTATTCACTGCCTATGGTCACTGTTGCCAGAACTGCAGGCACAATACTGACCCACAAACATGTCTTTTACATTATTACACCTTGGAACTAATGTTGTTTGGCCCATACACGTCTCACTGCTACTGTTAGTGGATTGGGCAAAAGCAGGAACTGACACATAAACATGTAATTGGCACTTGTTACACTTTGTACTTAGGAGGGTGAAACCAGGAACATGTCAGTGCCATTAGTATAGGCTGGACCTAGAATGGACTGATCTATGGACATCACACTGGCCACTGAAAATGTGGGAGAACTGTAGGAGTTTATGGCACATTACCCCAACCGTAGCATGGTAAGGTACCGTGACATGTTAACTTATATTACAGTCTGATTGGAACATATCCCCCTGTTAATATCCTGCCCTACTGTCTCCATCTTGTCCTACCATCACTGTCTTGTCCTACTGCCTCCATCTTGTCCTATTGTCTCGATCTTGTCCTACTGTCTCCATCTTGTCCTCTTGTCTCTATCTTCTCCTACTGCCTCCATCTTGTCCTACAGTTTCCATTTTGTCCTACTGTCTCCATCTTGCCCTACTGTTTCCATCTTGTCCTACTGTCTCCATCTTGCTCTACTGTTTCCATCTTGCCCTACTGTTTCCATCTTGTCCTACTGTCTCCATCTTGCTCTACTGTCTCCATCTTGCCCTACTGTTTTCATCTTGTCATACTGTCTCCATTTTGCTCTACTGTCTCCATCTTGTTCTACTGTCTCCATTTTGCTCTACTGTCTCCATCTTGTTCAACTGTCTCCATCTTGCCCTACTCTTACTATCTTGCCCTACGGTCTCCATCCTGCCCTACAGTTTCCATCTTGTCCTACTGTCTCCATCTTGCTCTACTGTCTCCATCTTGCTTTACTGTCTCCATCTTGTCCTACTGTCTCCATTTTGCGCTACTGTCTCCATCTTGCTTTACTGTCTCCATCCTGCCCTACAGTTTCCATCTTGTCCTACTGTCTCCGCCTTGCTCTACTATCTCCATCTTGCCCTACTGTTTCCATCTTGTCCTACTGTCTCCTTCTTGCTCTACTGTCTCCATCTTACCCTACTGTTTCCATCTTGCTCTACTGTCTCCATATTGTCCATCTTGCTCTACTGTCTCCATCTTGTCCTATTGTCTCCATCTTGTCCTACTGTCTCTATCTTGCTCTACTGTCTCCATCTTGTCCTACTGTCTCCATCTTGCTCTACTGTCTCCATCTTGCTCTACTTTCTCCATCTTCTCCTACTGTTCCCATCTTGCTTTACTGTCTCCATATTGTCCTACTGTCTCCATCTTGCTCTACTGTCTCCATCTTGTCCTACTGTCTCCATCTTGCTCTACTGTCTCCATCTTGTCCTATTTTCTCTATCTTGCTCGACTGTCTCCATCTTGTCCTACTGTCTCCATCTTGCTTTACTATCTCCATCTTGTCCTACTGTCTCCATCTTGCTCTGCTGTCTCCATCTGCTTTACTGTCTCCATCTTGTGCTACTTTCTCCATCTTGCCCTACTGTCTCCATCTTGTCCTACTGTCTCCATCTTGTCCTACTGTCTCCATCTTGCTTTACTGTCTCCATCTTGTACTACTGTCTCCATCTTGTCCTACTGTCTCCATCTTGCTTTACTGTCTCCATCTTGTGCTACTTTCTCCATCTTGCCCTACTGTCTCCATCTTACCCTACTGTCTCCATCTTGTCCTACTGTCTCCATCTTGTCCTACTATCTCCATCTTGCTTTACTGTCTCCATCCTGTGCTACTTTCTCCATCTTGCCCTACTGTCTCCATCTTGTCCTACTGTCTCCATCTTGCTTTACTGCCTCCATCTTGCCCTACTGTCTCCATCTTGTCCTACTGTCTCCATCTTGTCCTACTGTCTCCATCTTGTGCTACTTTCTCCATCTTGCCCTACTGTCTCCATCTTGCCATACTACTGTCACACAGTATTTCAACAATCCAAATGTGAGTCTAGGCCCAATCGCTCCTTTTCATACCCCCCTTAAAAACAGCCCCAACTGCTGCCACTCAGATAAAACAAATATACAGGGAAATATGAGTGTCTGTGCTGAATGACATATGATCATTTTCATTATATAACAAAATAACTTTCATGCAATCCCTTCTTATTAACAGGATATAATGGAGATATTTTCCCTTTAAACTATAAGTGAGACCTTCCACAAGTATAATGAGCAGCTGGTAGTGTCACAGACTCCAGCACTTCCTATGGCCCGTTACAAGTGGCTCTGGTTTCATTACTCGCCCTCTGGGACACAAGATGTAGAAATGAGCATCTGGGAAACATTCTTCTGCCCGAGGCACATCTCTGGTCTCAGAGACACATGGATCCAGCCACATCCCTGCCAAGAATTCCCCACTGATGTGGTTTCTCCCAAAGCAATGAGGCAACAAAACCACATCCCTTCCTACCCCCCTCCCAACTCCTCTGGTTTCTTCCAGAATAATAATTATGACAGTAATGGCGTTGTTAATAACTGGCCCTGAAACACACATGAAAGGCCCTTGTGCTGCCCAGGGCTAGAGTTGCCCCTCGGCTGCTGCTGGTATTCCTGGGAATGTCCAATGGCTAGCACACAGATCATCAGCAAGCCACCAAGAAATAGATATTGTATTTTATGTTCCTGTAGCGCTACTTGTCTTACTCAGTCAGTCTTTAGGGCTTTAGTATAAATCAGGGAGGGTATTTACACTGCATTTCTGCTTTGAGAAAGTTCTTATATATTTTCAGTGAATGCCCAGCAGGGACATCCAACCTGTAGATTTTATTTTTCTTCTCCTGTTCTGTAAGCTGCCATTGAAGTGTTCTAGTCCAGCCCACTGCTCAAGTCACAGACTCTTTGCCCTTCCCTCTATAACCTGTATTGATAGAGTCTGTTCTAGTGCCACCCATTGCTCACATGGGCACCCATAAAGGATCTCAATAAGGCCCTGTGCTGACTCCTCTAGAGAAGACTACACCCCCGGGTCAGTGTTGAATTCGCCCAAACAAAAATTTTAAACCTGCCCAGCTCCAGACTGGGATTTACCATAGGTCCTGTCATTCCAAGTACACAGAAGCCCAAACAACCCCCACCAGCCCAATAAATAGTGACTGTCTATGGCATCTTACAGCAGCCCCCATTTGCCAGAACCCACAGATTGCCAGTCCCGGCCTGAACCTGCCCAATAAACATATGGTCAGTTGGTCTCAAGTGATAGAACTGGAAGTGGTGCCCTGTATTTGGCCAACTTTACAGATTCCCTTCCCTTCCTGCCCTACAAGCCTCCATCAGAGTAGCCCTGTCAAGTGTTTCAGTTATGGAATTCCTTCCTCTACCCATGTAAGCAGCCATTACACTGATCTAGTCCAGCCCACTGCACGAGTCACAGACTCCATTGCGCCTCCCCCAGTAAGCTGCCATTGGAGTGCCAAGCTTGAGTAAGTTTTATTGCCCCTCTCCTGCTCCGGCCGTTACTACAAGTCTGACCAGGGATGATGGGAGTTTATTCTGCTACAGTAGTGCCCAGGATAGTTATGCTTGATTTTATATGTGTTAACTGGTTTCTTATTGCGGTGGGGTAATTAACTAGTGATTACATGAACCAGTGCAGCACCCATAGCTGTATAAGTTGGTCTCTCCAGTTGGGAATGGTGTGGACAGTAGCCAAGGTGATCTTCTGCCAAAACATCTCTAGCATGGCCGAGCCTTCTCTGGGGGGTTCCTATAGCACTTGCCCAAGCCCACACTTTAAAATCTCCTTGCCACGAATTCCAGGGAATCCTGTGTTTTCCATGATGTGCAATGTTTAGCCGCCCCAGCAAAGGCTTGTCCAATTAACCCCCCCACCACTTATAAGCCCCTCTCAGGGCATTCTGGGAGAAACAGGCAGAGTAAAGGTGGCCATACACGGATAGATCCGCTCGTTTGGCGATGTCGCCAAACGAGCGGATCTCCCTCCGATATGCCCACCTTGAGGTGGGCAATATCGGGCTGATCCGATCGTGGGCCCTCCTAGCGTTCGCCAAACGGGCGGTCGGATCGCGGGACCGCATCAACGAACAGATGCGGCCGCGATCCGACGGGATTTTTAACCCCATCCGATCGAGATCTGGCCGACTTTCGGCCAGATCTCGATCGGGGAAGCCCGTCGGGGGCCCCCATACACGGGCCAATAAGCTGCCGACTTGGTCTGTCGGCAGCTTTTATCGGCCCGTGTATGGCCACCTTTACTCAATTGATTCTCCAGGTCTCATCCCTGACGAGTGTGTGACACAAATTACACACAACTGTAAAAACTGGTGCACGGGGAGGGAGGCGACGGAGATGAAAAGGAGTTAAATTTGCCAAGTTCAACATTGCGTTTATCTGCAGCCTCTTGTACTCAGCTCCCATTTAACCCTCGTCTGTCTGTCTGTTTGTCTTTCTGTCTGTCTGTCTGTTTGTCTGTCTGTCTGTCTGTCTGTTTGTCTGTCTGTCTGTCTGTCTGCTACAAGAACTCCTTTTCGGGTTTAAATGTAGTTTCATTTCACTGTAGGGAATTCTAAGATTAATTTTTGCAGATCTGAAAACAACAGAAAGATTAATATTAATAATGATTCTAAGCAACTTCCCAGTTTATATTTATAAAAGATTTCCAAGTTGGCCATAGATGTTGAGATTTTTAAAAGATCCGATCGTCATCGTGAGACCACGATTATCTCAGAACGATCGTACAAATTTGCCAGGAAAACAAAGGGGTGCTGCCTAATTGGCCCAGCAAACATAGATACATTGCACTGGGACCCACAAAGATTTATTAACCTGGCCGATCAATTTCCTGACAGATGTCGGCCGAAAAATCGTAAGATGTTCGATCGTTCGAATCTCACTAAGCGCACGATAATTTCGAAGGATTGGTGGGACTTCGCTAAAATCGGTCGTTCGGCAAGAGAAATCTTTGCGTCTATGGGGAGCTTAAGTGTAAATGGAATTACTATAGAAAGCCGCGTCGGTCTGGCCAGTTCTGATCTCTGGTTCTGATTGTTACACAATGTAGCAGAAGTCATTTCTCCTCCAGTGCAGACAAGACACACACGGCTTTTAATTGTAACATTCTGTTTTACATCTGAGCCGTTTCTTGCAATTTTGGCAATTTTGAGTGTTTCTTTACTGTTGTAAAAACTGAACTTATCTAGTCACTAGTGCTTGAGAAATTCTCGTCCTGCACCAGACTCTTACCCACCCCCTCCGCACCCGGCCCGCCGTCCCCCCAATATTTATAAATATTTTGACGCGCAACAATTTTGACGTGAGCGAAAATGTTTAAGCGCGCGACTGTTCTGTCCCAATGCATTAAAGTCAATGGGCGTCTGAATCATTTTTTTTGCTGCAGTGAATTTTTCGTCTGCAAATTTTTTTTTTATATCTCTGTTTATTTGTTTTAACAATGAAACATATATTTTTGAAACATTGCATGTGACTTTTCATTTTGTTGTTATTACATTTTCAGAAATGCATATTATTAGTACACAAATCAAGTCATCAGTGACAATGCTGGTATTAAAGAATCATATAATATGAATCATATAGTGAATAAAAAGAAAAGAAAAACAAAAAAATAACAAAAAAAACAATCATATTACAACATTCTTATTAAAGTATTTTTTCTATCATCTCCGAATAGAAAAACCTTGCTGTTTTTTATAATATATCAAACCTTTATTATACTATTGTTTAAGGCAATGAAAATTAAAAGGCTAAGGCACAGTTTGCCCATGCTTGTGCCCAATGCTTATTAGATTGCAAGCGCTGTGGTCCTCTGTACATCATTACACCCACCCACCTCCCGTACACCTTCCTCCCTGCAAATTATAACACAATAGGAAAGCTATGGCAGTAGGTAACACAGTCATGGACTGCCAGCAGGAGAGACAATGGAAGCTTAGGCAAACCTGAAACTGCCAGCAGTCATCCTCACTGGCTAGAAAAGCTAAGAGGAAATATGGATAATAAATATTTCTATGAAGCATCAGACTGGGGATAAAAGATATAAACGGGTTATTATATGTGAGCAGGAATCTGGCAGCCGGGAGGTACCTGGGAGAATACGTTACACTGATATTGGGCACCTCAAATTGTGTTGATTCACTGCATGAAACGTTTATTGTAGGAACCTGTCAGCACAACATTCATCCAGGGACAAGATAAAGGAGAACAAAGAGAACAAGGACTGAGCCAGGGAACACAAACAATGCAGACAACAGTTGTGTGTTGTGTCTGTCCTGCAGTCATGTGACGCCCGATCAAGTTGTGAAATAAATGTCAACACTTTCCTAAGTGCAGACCCTGCCAGAGAATCCCGACAAGAGAGGGTTATCCCAGGACACCTCCGATATCCAGACTTTCTAATGGGCGATAAACTGGCTGTGACTCAAGCTATGAGCAAACTTAGGGGCTGTTCCTGCTGAATTGTGCTTAGTACAGGGAATACCTATGCTGCCATAGTTTTATGGGATCTCTCTGTACAGACTATGAGCAAACTTAGGGACTGTTCCTGCTGAATTGTGCTTAGTACAGGGAATACCTATGCTGCCATAGTTTTATGGGATCTCTCTGTACAGACTATGAACAAACTTAGGGGACTGTTCCTGCTGAATTGTGCTTAGTACAGGGAATACCTATGCTGCCATAGTTTTATGGGATCTCTCTGTACAGACTATGAGCAAACTTAGGGGACTGTTCCTGCTGAATTGTGCTTAGTACAGGGAATACCTATGCTGCCATAGTTTTATGGGATCTCTCTGTACAGACTATGAGCAAACTTAGGGGCTGTTCCTGCTGAATTGTGCTTAGTACAGGGGAATACCTATGCTGCCATAGTTTTATGGGATCTCTCTGTACAGACTATGAGCAAACTTAGGGGCTGTTCCTGCTGAATTGTGCTTAGTACAGGGAATACCTATGCTGCCATAGTTTTATGGGATCTCTCTGTACAGACTATGAGCAAATTTAGGGGCTGTTCCTGCTGAATTGTGCTTAGTACAGGGGAATACCTATGCTGCCATAGTTTTATGGGATCTCTCTGTACAGACTATGAGCAAACTTAGGGGCTGTTCCTGCTGAATTGTGCTTAGTACAGGGAATACCTATGCTGCCATAGTTTTATGGGATCTCTCTGTACAGACTATGAGCAAACTTAGGGACTGTTCCTGCTGAATTGTGCTTAGTACAGGGAATACCTATGCTGCCATAGTTTTATGGGATCTCTCTGTACAGACTATGAGCAAACTTAGGGACTGTTCCTGCTGAATTGTGCTTAGTACAGGGAATACCTATGCTGCCATAGTTTTATGGGATCTCTCTGTACAGACTATAAGCAAACTTAGGGGACTGTTCCTGCTGAATTGTGCTTAGTACAGGGAATACCTATGCTGCCATAGTTTTATGGGATCTCTCTGTACAGACTATGAGCAAACTTAGGGACTGTTCCTGCTTGGTACCCCTTGCAGGGAGGTATATGGGCAGCCCCCCCATTTAATTCAGCAACTGCTGCAGACCCATGTAACAGCTGGAGGGCCGCACGCAAGAGGAGAGATTGATGATAATGGGTTCCACAGAGATTCAATTTAGGGCCCCAAAACATTGGAAATTTGGCCTATTCTAAGATTGAAATTGATAATATTGAATTTGCTCATTAATTAGGGCCCCCTACAGTCCTGGGCCCCCCTGCTTCCTCTGTAATGACGCCCCTGCACAGTGTCGGACTGGGATGCGAGGGGCCCACCAGAAAACCTCAGACAATGGGCCCACTTTACAAATATTATTTCTCATCTCTTCACGTAACTTCTTTATTCTCCTAGTCTTTTATATCTACTTACTATACTCTAATCTTCCATTATTAAGCCTAAGAAATAGGAAATGACCATGAAATAGGCCAAATGGTTAGAGGCAAGAGGCCCACTGACACCTGGGCCCCCCGGGAGTTTTCCTGGTCTCCCAATGGGCCAGTCCTACACTGCCCCTGCACTGGACATTCATGTTCTCTTCCTCGGCTGCTGTGAGGGTTTGGTATGAAGCATCGTATCTATTGGCCAGGATAATAAATTCAGTAAAAAAATTCACAAAACTGTGAAAATTCACCAAAATGGGTGTCAATTTTTTTTCTGTCGCGCAATGCATCAAAAAACTCTTGCATATCGCCGCCCGTGAATGTTTTTGCGAAACTGTGATAAAAATTCCCGGTGAAAAATTTGATGCAAAAATTGTCGCACGCAAAAAAATAGTCGTGCGTCAAAATTATTTAGACACCCATTGAGTTCAATGCATTTGGACAAAATAGTTGCGGTATAAAATTTGTTGATTGCATCAAAATTGTCGAGTGCCAAAATTATTTTGACGTTTATTGATTTCAATGCTTTTCACAAATTTCGCAAGCGGGAGAGATTCACCCATCACTACTACTACTACTACTACTACTAATAATAATAATAATAATAATAATAATAATATAGGAACCAGGTGCCCGTGGTCTCAGGACGGCTGCGCACAAGGAAACACTTTTGTGGAAGATTTTTGAAAATTCTTTTTGTTAAATTGTGCGCAAGGGAAATGTTAAAGAACGCTTCTCTCTATTTCCTTTGGGGGTTTTTTTCTCGTATTTATCACTTGGTGGGTGAATTTCCTTCACTGATGAAACACCCTTTAGAATTGGTCATGATTCAGTAGACATGAAATCAACTCGAAAATTCATCAGAATTCTCAAGAATATCGAGTGATAAATGATTCACCAGGATTCGTTTTTTTTAAATTTCCTTCCAAATTTGATTTCGATGTTCTTTTTGTTTTTGTCCATATTCATCCGAATCATCTACAGAGGATTTGGGGGTGCCCATGGAATATCCACAAAGGGGTCGGGTTTTGGTCATGTGGCAGTACTGTATTTTACAGTCGATGGGTCGGCACAAACTGGACGGGTTCAAAATGGTGCAGATAAAAAAGTCAAAAGAACAAGCATCTCAAAACAAAAAAGCCTCACGCGTTTCATGCCTAAAGGCACTTAATCATAGGGGCCTGGACCCCAACGTACTTACTAATGAGCCTACCACCTGATAATATAGGAAATATTAGAAGGCGAGTAATTGGGTCTGGGTCAGGCTTGGGGATAGCGTTTACGTGTTGGGTGCAGGTTTTAAAAAATCGACCCGTGCAGGTCTCTACCATGAGGCCCAAATTAATGAGCAATTTCAACTTTAATGGGGGACCGTGGCCACCAATGTTTATTTTGTAACTTGGGGGGGATCACCACCAATGGCTTTTTTCAGAGCCCTGACCACCAATGTTTTGGTTTTTTTTTTACCTTAATGGAGGACCCTGGCCACAAAATGCCGTCTACTTTTCATTTTATTGAGGGCCCTGACCATATATGTGGGCTGCTCTGATTCAGGTACAGTTACCACCTGGCAGGTATTGTAGAAAACAAAGAATATAAGAAGGTCGGTATTTTTTTCTAGAACAGGTATCAACCCTAGTTTCAGGGGATGAGGCCCTTTCTTGCCCAGCCCTGTTCCCTATACAAGAGAGCGGAAGGGAGATTTGCCCTTTACGATGGAGCCGGGAGAGGGATAAATATGCAGCTATTCCAGCTATTTGCTTCTCCGCACAAAATAAATACATTTGTGGTTTTTCTGCAGCATGCAAATTAATCTTTCACTTCTTTTCCTCTCTCTCTCTCTTTCGTGGCCCTGCCGAGTCTCCCCACGACGCGAGCGTTACGGAATTCTCAGATCCACTTCTGAACTGACCAATCTGCCCCGGCGCTTACACTGCCAGAATAATGGAAGGGATTTTTTTCTGTTGGTGCAAATTCAAAAGGAAAAACCCCACAAATGACTAATTGCTCCCACTCCTGCGTCTATTTACGTAGGTCTGACGTGTTATTTTTCGTGAAATGTTGATAAATTGCCTGTGAGTTTAGGGGGCGCCCCACGTGCCTGATGTGTGATTGGGGCAAAGAGAAATAAATACCACGGAAATAAAAAAAATCCCATTCATAATCTAACGGATACGTTACAGCTGCTATAAAGGTCTAATGGCGTCTCCGCAAAGAAACCTCGTGAAGAGAAGGGCGCTCAATGGCACCCAACTATGTCACTCTACTCACTGGTGACTCTGCTGAGATCCATGGTATAAATAACTGCCCATTGCAACCAATCAGTGATTAGCTTTTTAAAGCCGGCTGCAAGTAGAACAGTGAATGCAACAATCTGATTGGTTGCCATGGGTTATTGCCCATGGGCAAATTTGCCCCACTGTGGCATCAGCCAATACTGTGGTTCCCAAGGTGACCGGGTCTTATCTCACTGGCGCTGGGAGGTATGAAACTGTGTAGGGCCCATGAGAGTCCCCCGTATGTATAACCCAAGTAAGGGGCTCAATCACAACATGGCGTGACCTGGGCTTCACGACACTTGGTCAGGGCATCACAGAGTGTCATGTACATGGCCAAAAATCAGATTCAGTTCCGTGGAGGTTCCACACAAGTGACTTTCTCCCATTCTATCGAATGCCTGACGAATGGGACAAAAAACTAGAATTTTTTTGGATCATGCCCAGTTTTTGTGACCACACCCAGGGCAGCCATCAGGGGGGGACAGGGGGTTGTAGGGGACCCTGAGGGTAAGGGGGCCCGGCCACGCCGCACTTTCTTGATTAGCCGGGCCCCCTGCTTTCTGAGAGCTGCCGACTTTGGGAAGGCAGGATGGGAGCACAAGGGGAGGAATCTTCTGTCCATTACTTCCATTGGTCACTGTGTTTAAGTCCCGGTTGAGCTGCTCAGGGATTGGATAGCTGAAGTTTGAACTTCTCCTCCAGCTCATCCAATCACCATGCAGCTCTACCAGGATTTGAAATTCTGTGACCAATAAGGGAAGAAAATGGTGTCGCTGGAATAAGATGCAGCCACCTGTGCTCCCCTCCTCCCTTCTGTAGTTGGCAGCTCACTGACAGCAGGTGGGCCCCACTAATGAAGTAAGTGTAACATGGCAGGGCTCCCCTTAAGGTAACCCTTTGTGGTCAATGTCTGGGGGTGCAAGTTTTTTTACATGGAAGTTTAAGGGGGGCCCTGGCCACCGATTTTCTCATAATGTGGGGGGGCCCTGGCCACCATTTTTTCCCCCATGTAGGGTCCTAGCCACTAATATTTTTAATGGGGGGCCCTGACCACAAACGTTTTTTTTTATGGGGGGCCCTGACCACCAATATTTTTTTATTAACATGTAGGAACCATAGCCACCAATGGTTTTTTTTTTTAGTGTGTGGTGGGGGGTGGACCTGTAGGTGGGGAGGGCAGACCTGTAGGTGGGGCTTGTGTTGGGCACAGCCCAGGGAGCTCAGGAAATGTTTTCTTATGGGGCCCTGCGATTTCTGATGGCGGCCCTGACCACACCCCCTAATTCCCATGTTCATTTTACAAAATTTGGCAGGTTATGAAATTTGAACATATTTCTGTGTTTTTTTACAGTTATTGAAAAGAGAATTCAACCTGTAATAAATAAACCCTCCCCCTACCCTGGGTAGACCCCGCCTCCCTCCTCCCCCCAGCCTACCTTCCCCTCCATGCAGATTCTGGCCTCGGAATTCACGGCAGCCATCTTCTTCCTCTCCGGTAATCTTCGTGACTTGACGGCATTTTGGGCGCAGGCGCAGTTGGATAAGTTTCCGGTCCCAAACCACTGCCCATGTACCGAAAGTCACGAAAATTTGTAGAAATTATCGGAAATTTTTGTGACTTTCGGCGCATGTGCAGTGGTTTGGGACCGAAACTTACTACAACTGCGCCTGCGCCAAAAAAAAGAGAGATGATGGCTGCCGTTAACTCCGTGGCCAGAACCTGCAGAGAGGGGTGAGTAAAAAATTAGGGGCATTTGCCGGGGAGGAGGGAGGGGGTCTACCCAGGGTAGGGGGGGGAGGGCTTTTTTTATTACGGGTTGAATTCTCCCTTAAGGCTAGGGGTCCACTGGGCGATTCAGGGAGATTTTGCCGCCTGGTGACTAATCGACTCGTCTTTGCGGCGACCAATCTCCCCGAACGCCTTCCCTGTCTTGCACCACTATAATGAAAAATCGCCTGCGGCATGACACATGCGGTGCTTTGTATTCCAAAGTCGCCCGAAGTTTCCTTGTGAGGCAACTTCGGACAACTTCGGAATTTAAGGCATCGCTATACTTTTCATTATACTTTAAGGCACCGCTATACTTTTCATTATAGCGGTGCAAGACAGGGAAGGCGTTCGGGGAGATTGGTCGCCACAAAGACGAGTCGTCAGGTGACTAAATCTCCCCGAATCGCCCAGTGTGCCCCTACCCTAAGCTGTGAGTCTAACTTTTCCCAAGGGACCTGTTATCTTATATTGTTACAATTACTTATTTGCTGATCTAGAAATTGTTACAAAAGTATCTTATCTGCAGCTGTGGCTGTTCTGGGCTCTATTCCAAAAGCCAATTCAGTTAGAAACATTGTTTCTTTTTCTAACTGTTCAGTGTAGAGAAAAACAGGACTTTCCAGTAAAAACGAGGGACTGCGGGTTGAGCTGTCAAAAGAGGGACCGTCCCTCTGAAAACGGGACAGTTGGGAGGTATGTTCTGATTGGTGTATTTTTAATGAGGTCACAAGTCAGGGGGTGGCAGTTCAATCACGCAAAAGCCCCCAAACTTCAATGTAATTACTTTCAAAAAAGAATTGGTGGCTGTGGGGGTCCAATAGGCCACATCACATTTTATTTTAACAGGGAAGGAAAAGCTGTTGCTGGTGTCTAATTTCTATTGAGTGAGTCATTATTGTGGCCCTCAGCTTTGGGCCCCTATGGAACTCTAGACCCACAACCATGTTTAGTATAATCTGCCCTCCACCCCTTTTGGCCCACGAGTCTTCCCGACCTCTAGATTTACGTTATTTCTTATAGAGTATTTGTTTTGACAAGTCACGAGTGACATCACTAGGCACTTGGTTCTAACTGATGACATCACAATACAGGTTCTGGCTTTTGCATAGAATTTTATTATCATTTTGTGAGGCTGGGTGGCTGGGGGGGCTGCAGCATCAATTGTACAGACATAAAGGAAGGGGGTCCCTTGATTATAAAGCCGCTGGTTATTACTGGTTATTAGAAAGATAAAAGAGGCCAAACACAGAAGAACACGCTGACCCATGGAGCTTACACTCTATCCTTATTTATGGCCTGACCCCCCCCATACACACATTGTCTCATAAACCCTGACACTTTAGTGAAACAGGAGACAATAAAACTCATCTCCACCCCCCCCCCCCCAGGCTGAGGAATGTGACAGTAAATCTGCCCCTCCTCCGGGTTTATATTTCCTCCCTTCATCAGACTGTGCAATATCCCCCGGGGGAGGCCGCACCCCTATATTATATTGCGGCAGGTAAATATTTAAAGAACCCCCGGCCCTCAGGTGCCCCCCCGCTCCCCTTTGATGTTCCCTTTCATTAAGGACATGAGAGGATGTTCCTGCCCCTCTGCTCCGACCCCAATAAAAACCCATGGAAGTTGCTGATTGTGAGTGTGAATGGGAGTGTTTACTCACACTTGCTTGGGAAGTGCAACCCCCCCCCACACACACACATAATCACACACACTCACTCACCCCAAGCACAAAGAAAGCTACAGGCAAAATGTGTGGCCCCCAGTGATTTTGCAACATTTACTTCCCCTTTAAATCGGAAGTAAAGCTCTCAATTCACTGTAGCAACACAATGTGCAACTGCCTTTGTTTTTAACTGTTCCCTGGTTGCCTAGTGCACTGACCATAGCAACTGGCCATTATAGTATTATAGGATATGGTGGAAAGGGCTTGCAATGCAGCCAACTTGGTTGCTGGGGGCACCAACCCTAGTAACAATATAAAGTTTTCAGTTTTAAAAAAAATAAAATAATAGATGGAGCCCACAGGTTATTATACTGCCCTCATTCGATTGTGTTGGGCACAATGAAGCTTCTTTACTTCCGTCTGCATACAACGACTGTTCTGTAGAGACCCACAAATTGCGACCCCAAGGGAGGCCCCTAAGCTGCCAATTTCTAATCCTGCCCTTCTTTTCAACTCTTTAGTGAGCTATGAGCTTTTTGCACTGCAGTTTCTGACTCTTGAAACAATGTAGTAGAGATCAGCTGTCCTTCCGCCTTCCTTTTTCAGTGTAAGTACCAAACCAAGTAACAAACTGAAGGCTATACAGAAACATTGTGTACTGCCCAACATTTAAATCGAAATGGCTAAAGAAATGAATATAAATAGGGTTGCCATCTTTTCTGGAAAAAAATACCAGCCTTCCTATATATTTGTGTTTTTCCCTATTAATAACATTGGGATCAACCATAATCTTTACCGGCCAGGCCAGTAAAATAACGGCCAGGTGGCAACCCTACATATAAACCAGGAGGGGTGAAATATTGTAGGCACCCTCTCCCCAGTGTATTTAATGGTTAACTTTTCTCCCCTGGGGTTGGTGCTCCAGTGCAGGGGAAATTAGCAATTGAATTTTTCTTGCCATTTAGGGTCACTCTGATCCAGCCAGAGACTCCCAGGCTTCCCTTAGTTACACCTATACATGCCCATGCTCAACATGAAGCCCCACCCTCTTTCCAGTAGGGCCCATCCCTTTTGGGGTATATTAATTTGCAGTGCCGTAACTAGAGGCGGGCGGGCCCTGGTGCGTGATGCGCAGCCGGGCCCCCGCCCATACATGGCGGATTCCAGTGGCAAGCGGGCTGCCGGGGGGGCCTGAGGGGGTGCGGGCCCTGGTCCTATAGTTCCAATGATATAATTGCGACAATAAACACTCAGCCCAGATGATATATAAAAATAGAAAATCTTTATTAGGACAAGTAAGTGCCCACACTTGGCACGAAACACGTCAGGCTTAAAAAATCCAAGTCCCACTATGAATCCTCCAGTTACATTGAGTAGGAGAAACAATAGCCTGTCAGAAAGCAGTTCCATTCTAAAGTGCTGGCTCTTTCTGAAAGCACAGGATCAGGATCAGGGCACCTACACACAAATATTGAATCAGGGGTACAGGCTGATACATTAGATAGGTATAAGAAGGGGTTGGATGGTGTTTAGCAAGTGAGGGAATACAGGGATATGGGAGAGGCTCATAGTACAAGTTGATCCAGGGACTGGTCCCATTGCCATTTTGGAGTCAGGAAGGAATTTTTCCCCCTCTGAGGCAAATTGGAGAGGCTTCAAATGGTTTTTTTTTTGCCTTCCTCTGGATCAACTGGCAGTTAGGCAGGTTATATATAGACTTAAAGGGCATGTTAAGGCAAAACAATAAAATCCCATTTTTTCTTTCTTTAATGAAAAAGAAACCTATCTCCAATATACTTTAATTAACTGGACTGAGAATCAAAATAGGCCCTGGCATTACAGGTATACAGAGGCCCAAAAGGCCCTCACAGAGGCCCAAACAGCCCCTCACCAGCCCAATTATTAGTGACTTTCTATGACAACATACAGCAGCCCGTCTGGCATTTGCCAGAACCCTCAGATTGCCAGTCCGGGCCTGAGACGGTCCCTAACTGCTCTGCATGGAAACAATCATACTTATGGACAGCAGGGGGAGCCCCGCCTTACTTCCCAGCCATGCAGAACTCAAGCAGCTTTGTTTGTTTCCCTGTAGAGCAGTCGGCGACTGTGTAGAGATTTGTATTGGATTTTATTTTTGCCTTTACATCCCCTTTACTGGTTCCAGCTCCAGCTGCAAGGACAAAGATCATGGAGCCAGATTTAAACAGATAAACTGGGATTCTATTTGGAGGATTATTTTGCTTCTGCAGAGTTGGAGAAAGTTTGTATTAAACAATACTCATACTATAAAATCCACATTAGATTACATGACAACACAGGACCCAGTGCAGTCTGTATATTCTGATTATTAATCAGTCTTGCTGTATCGGCTTCTGGCAGATATTATTTGACTTGTGTTGTTTTGATCATTTATGACGATCCCTAAGCAGCCCAGATCACACTGAGCATGTGCCCAGTCTTGGTCTTGTAAAGATGTATAACAAAGTTACAAGATGTTGACCCCCTGTGGCCAACTTTGAAAGCATAAATCATTTGTTTGATTAGGCTTGTGGTGCAGTAAGTTCATGTTTATGTTTAGTATATAAAATACAGCAATTCTAGACTAATTCTATTTTAGACTTTACTTCCCCTTTAAGGTTGAACTCGTGCATCTTTTTTCAACCTAACTTACTATTTCACTATTTTACTATATTACTATGTAACTATTACAAGTAAAAAATATACACTTGTTGGTTCAGGAATACAATTTTATTTGGTAAAGTGATTTTTTTTGCAACGTAAATAATGTAAATTACAAATAAAAACGACACCATAAAAACCATGACAGTATCCCTTTAACTGTCTGACCGCCAGCCTCTAGCATTTTGTTTAACTACAGCTCACAGCTGAATTGTAGTTCTGGTTTAGAAACCAATTTCTTCCATGCTCAGGGCAGAGTGTGTCGTCTCTGGGGGAGGCTGGTGTAATTCTATAGAACGTAACAACTGATTCATTAATAATGGAAGAGGGGAAGGCAATTAATAGTCTTCACGGTTCTAATAAATTCAGTCACTGTGACGGCAGAGGCCTCTCTGGCAAACTGTACAGAACATCTGTCTTCCAGCCGGAATTTAGCTGAAGGGCAATGAGGAAAAATAATCCCATATCCTTTCTGCTAATGATGCCTCCCCCCGCTATTAATCAGCTCTCCCAATGTTCTGCCTGATTACAATGTACTAGGTGCCTGGACTGTCCAATGACGTGTCTGTCTGTAGGGGGGTTATTATCTCTTCAATCCTGATGGAGTACAGTGGAATCGGTGGAGCCATCTTGGATGAGTTTTTGTTGACTGTACAATATCTAAAGAAAAGAAACATTTTTACTGAACATTTATAGATTTACTGGCAAACATCCCACTAGAGGGCACTGTTGAAACTTTCCTGTTTGAATGACATCATCACATCAGCTCAATCATGGCTGCTCCCATGGCTAGGAATAATCACAATGTACAAATATATACACCCCACCCAAAACAATAATCTGTGCTCATTATGATATAAGTAACATGTAGAAAATTTGTCCAGTGGGGGGGTACTACTTATGAATATGGGGGATTTTTCCCTTTAACAGTACAGATAGGGTGTCCACCGGGCCTGTATTTTACCGGCCTGGCCAGTAAAAATTATGGTTATTAATAGGGAATAAAGATAAATATATAGGAAGGTCAGTGATCCCAATGTTATTAATAGGGAATAAAGATAAATATATAGGAAGGTCAGTGATATGATCCCAATGTTATTTATAGGGAATAAAGATAAATATATAGGAAGGTCAGTGATCCCAATGTTATTAATAGGGAATAAAGATAAATATATAGGAAGGTCAGTGATCCCAATGTTATTAATAGGGAATAAAGATAAATATATAGGAAGGTCAGTGATCCCAATGTTATTAATAGGGAATAAAGATAAATATATAGGAAGGTCAGTGATCCCAATGTTATTAATAGGGAATAAAGATAAATATATAGGAAGGTCAGTGATCCCAATGTTATTAATAGGGAATAAAGATAAATATATAGGAAGGTCAGTGATCCCAATGTTATTAATAGGGAATAAAGATAAATATATAGGAAGGTCAGTGATCCCAATGTTATTAATAGGGAATAAAGATAAATATATAGGAAGGCCAGTGATCCCAATGTTATTAATAGGGAATAAAGATAAATATATAGGAAGGTCAGTGATTCCCAATGTTATTAATAGGGAATAAAGATAAATATATAGGAAGTTTGGTATTTTTTTCAGGAAAAGGTGGCAACCCTAAGTACAGATGGAGCATGTCTTAAAATATATATAAATTTATTTATTTATTTCTTTATTGACATAGTAAGCTGGATGGGAGATTCAAACTTAACCTGTCCAATCCCAATATGACATTACCAGGACTAACACTTCACTGGCAAATCAGAGCACAGAAAGCTGTTAGAAAAAAAGATACATAACATGAAAATCAAATAAAATATTTTCAAAATAAATAAAGAAAAAAAGATACAGGCACCCGAGCCCCCGCCCTCCCTTCTGAAGTCTGCAGCTCAATAGCAGTGGGACACAGCCCCCCTTAACACCCCAAATCTTTTGGGTCCCGGACCGTACCCCCTCCCCCAGCTGAGGGCAGCCCATTGTAGTAGTCACAAAAGCCACTTAATGTAAGTCTCCCGCAGGGCTTTCCTTAGTGGGGTAATTAGCGGCTGATAGACACAACGGGCTTCTGGGTAACATTATAAGGGCCAATGCCTTTGCTCCCTGGGAAAAGAGAGGTGCCAGATGCATCACTTTGGTGGGTGTCATGTTGCGTGGGTGCTGAAAGACGACTCTTCGCACAGCTGAACTGTCTCCTCCCGTTACACCATTATACGAGTCGCAGCTGTTCCCCCCAGAACGTGCCCACCATGTGCTCACAGGCCATCAGCAAGAAGGGGCCCCAGGGGGCCAACTGAATTAGCGGCTGGATTTATGTTTCACACTTCAGGGACCACTAATGGCTAATGATTTTTCAGTGAGTCGCTGTTTCCAGTATAAAGTAACCATATTCCAAGCATCTCAATTACCCCTCTCAGTTGCGACTCTTTTCTGCTTTCCCATGACTCCTACACCCCTGTACAATTACACCCCCCACCCCTTCATCTCCTATTTGCACCTAATCCATTTGCCTACCCTCCAAGGGACACTTACCTGGTGCAATGTGCAAGAAACATTTTGCACCTGTAGTAGCCCATGGCAACCAATCAAATGATTGCTTTCAGTGCTCAACCTGCAGCTGGCTGAAAAAAGCTAATCACTGATTGGTTGCCATAATCGGTTACTGGTAATATGCAAATGAGCCCCAGCGTGCCTGGTGAGGCAGCCCACTGTGGGAACCCCAAAACTACAGATTCAGCGTTAGACTCGCTGGTGAGACACTGGGAAAAAACCCGGGGGGGGCCTGGCCCAGCTCCCTGCTCCCCCTGCTGCCCCATAAACACCAGCTCCAGAATTTGGAGGCCAGGAGGGGGCCTGGGATGACCAGGAGGGCCCATCATTTTGCAACCCCAGTGGTCCCCCAAGGCTCCAATCCGACCCTGTTCAGGATATCCGTAGCTTTAGGGTTCCCTATAGTCAGTAGGTACCCGTTTGTACCAGTAATCAGAACAGTAAGGACCAATAAAAAAGGCAGACCCTGTGGCTGCATCTCTCGCTCCTGCCTCCCCCCAGTCTACTCCCCTTATTGTAATGTTAGTCTAAATTATGTTCATATTCTGTTGTAAAGTTTTCAATAAAAAACATAAAAACCCTTCTCACTTCTACACAATAAAGGGCAACTGTACCTGTTCTTTTATTATCCTATTACATTTGTATCGAGCAGAGACTTTCAGATGTGTTAGGGGTTTGGATACAAATGGGTCAGTTGTATTAAAGGCAGCAAATGTGTATTTGCCCCATGGTTTCATTAAGGGGATGTGTGAGTATCTCCCTCTTGCTTTGTTTCTACTACTACAAAGATGTCAGTGACACAACTTGCAGCTTCAGCCTCCCGTGCAACTCCATTGTTAACTGGACACCAGCGTGAAGGTGGGTTTAGGGCGGTGACACACAGGGAAATTAGTCGCCAAGTGATAAACCTTCGCTACTGCCAACAGCAATGGAAATTTATCGCTTGCCAATTAATCTTCCTATTTGCCACCACCCTTAGGGCAGAGATACACATGGAGACTCGGGGAGATTTAGTCGCCGGGCAACAAATCGCCGCTTCTTCGGGCGACTAAACTCCCCATACTGCCTAAATCGCCGGCGGGACGGCACTCGGAGCACTTCGTTTTCCGAAGTCGCCCAAAGTTGAATCTAAATCGGCGGCGGGATGGCACTCGGAACATTTCATTTCCGAAGTAGTCCGAAGTTGAATCGAAATCGCCGGTGGGATGGCACTCGGAGCTCTTCGTTTTCTGAAGTTGCCCAAAGTTGCTTCACGAGGAAACTTGGGGCAACTTCAGAAAATGAAGCGCTCCGAGTGCCATCCCACCGGCGATTTAGATTCTAGCCAGCAGGAAGGTAGTTCGGGGAGATAGTCGCCCGAAGAAGAGACGATTTGTTGCCGGACGACTAATCTCCCCGAATCTCCACATGTGTCTTTGCCCTAAATGTGTGTTCATATTTTTTAAAGGGGCAGGGTGGCAGCACCATTTGCCTATTAAAGAAAAAAAATAAGTGAGGCGGAACAGAACTTCCTGTAAGTGACCGGGATGCAGGTGTAAATACTGAGCGTCAGCACAAAGGTAGGAAGTAAGTTAAATTCACAACACACTGTACTTGTTGTTAAACAATGAGTGGGTCACTCCTGCTAATTATAGGGGGGTCGGTTCAGTTATTAAGCCCAGAGAAGAGAATCCAGGGCATTTATGGGTAGGACTATGGTATGTGCCAATCACAGGCATCGGAGTAGAAGTCCAGTCTCCCTGGCACACGACAGAGAAGAAACGCACACTCAGCATAGAAACTGTCAGAGCAGATATACGTTTATTTGTTTATTTATTTATTTATGCCGCTGTTTATTCCAACCGCACAGGACTTTGTCTGATTGCGCAGAGAATTCAGCAGCCCAAGTGCAGTCAGTTGCTTCAGCTGTTCCCAATGCTGCTGTCCAACCCCAGTGACCTCTGATCTGCGGCACAACAATATTTACATAGGAATACATAACTGGGATTTACAGGGCTCCCCAGTCCATACACCCCTGCAGATTATCCCCATGATACATTTAAGGCTTCATTCATTTAAAGGGAAAGCTAAACCTTCAGATTGGCACAGACTTTGGTACATATTTTTATGGTACATAGTTTTTTTGCCATAATTTTATGTGACAGACTATGACCAAACTTAGGAACTGTTCCTGCTGAATTGTGCTTAGTACAGGGTAATACCAATGCTGCCATATTTTTATGGGATCTCTGTACAGACTATGAGCAAACTTAGGGACTGTTCCTGCTGAATTGTGCTTAGTACAGGGAATACCTATGCTGCCATAGTTTTATGGGATCTCTCTGTACAGACTATGAGCAAACTTAGGGACTGTTCCTGCTGAATTGTGCTTAGTACAGGGGAATACCTATGCTGCCATAGTTTTATGGGATCTCTCTGTACAGACTATGAGCAAACTTAGGGACTGTTCCTGCTGAATTGTGCTTAGTACAGGGAATACCTATGCTGCCATAGTTTTATGGGATCTCTCTGTACAGACTATGAGCAAACTTAGGGGCTGTTCCTGCTGAATTGTGCTTAGTACAGAGGAATACCTATGCTGCCATAGTTTTATGTGATCTCTCTGTACAGACTATGAGCAAACTTAGGGACTGTTCCTGCTGAATTGTGCTTAGTACAGGGAATACCTATGCTGCCATAGTTTTATGGGATCTCTCTGTACAGACTATGAGCAAACTTAGGGGCTGTTCCTGCTGAATTGTGCTTAGTACAGGGAATACCTATGCTGCCATAGTTTTATGGGATCTCTCTGTACAGACTATGAGCAAACTTAGGGGACTTTTCCTGCTGAATTGTGCTTAGTACAGGGGAATACCTATGCTGTCATAGTTTTATGGGATCTCTCTGTGCAGACTATGAGCAAACTTCGGAACTGTTCCTGCTGAATTGTGCTTAGTACAGGGGAATTCATATGCTGCCATAGTTTTATGGGATCTCTCTGTACAGACTATGAGCAAACTTAGGGACTGTTCCTGCTGAATTGTGCTTAGTACAGGGAATACCTATGCTGCCATAGTTTTATGGGATCTCTCTGTACAGACTATGAACAAACTTAGGGACTGTTCCTGCTGAATTGTGCTTAGTACAGGGAATACCTATGCTGCCATAGTTTTATGGGATCTCTCTGTACAGACTATGAGCAAACTTCGGAACTGTTCCTGCTGAATTGTGCTTAGTACAGGGAATACCTATGCTGCCATAGTTTTATGGGATCTCTCTGTACAGACTATGAGCAAACTTAGGGGACTGTTCCTGCTGAATTGTGCTTAGTACAGGGGAATTCATATGCGTGTAACAACATCCCAGCTCTGCCTTCAGACAGTGGTGTTACTACAACTGCACCCGGCCTGCCCAGTTTTGCTTTTCTGTCCAGTGTAACTATATTTGTCTCCAGCTATATCTGCCAGCAGCTCACAAACAGGCAGTTTGAAGACTTAGCTGCTGCTCAATTAAGAATGCTGGTAGTTGTAGTTAGACAACATCTGTGTGTTGAGGTACAGTTTGCTGATGGAGCCATTACACTGCACATTTACACATTCCTGATCCTCCTCTTCCCCTAAACTCCCAGCTGGTCTCCTGCTGAGATTCCGCTCCCTCCTCCCTGCAGCGCTGCAGATGTGTTGCACATATGTTCCCCCACTATTCACCCCAGATCATAAAGATTTCTCCCTGAACCCTGTGTGACGTTATCTCAGAAACCCACCATCCCACTGCAGATATGGCTCATATACTCCCACCCATCTATTCTGTGAAAACAAATATTGGGTTTGGTTTGTTCTTTTTAGCTTTTGATCTAAACACAGAATGTTCTGTTATACAGATAGCTAGAATCTCAGCTGCCATAAAGCAGGACAGGACTGTTGCTTACAATGGGGATCAGATAGGATCTGTGCAGCCACTGGGACAGAATGCTCTGTTATACAGATAGCTAGAATCTCAGCTGCCATAAAGCAGGACAGGACTGTTGCTTACAATGGGGATCAGATAGGATCTGTGCAGCCACTGGGACAGAATGTTCTGTTATACAGATAGAATCTCAGCTGCCATAAAGCAGGACAGGACTGCTGCTTACAATGGGGATCAGATAGGATCTGTACAGCCACTGGGACAGAATGTTCTGTTATACAGATAGCTAGAATCTCAGCTGCCATAAAGCAGGACAGGACTGCTGCTTACAATGGGGATCAGATAGGATCTGTGCAGCCACTAGGACAGAATGTTCTGTTATACAGATAGCTAGAATCTCAGCTGCCATAAAGCAGGACAGGACTGCTGCTTACAATGGGGATCAGATAAGATCTGTGCAGCCACTGGGACAGAATGTTCTGTTATACAGATAGAATCTCAGCTGCCATAAAGCAGGACAGGACTGCTGCTTACAATGGGGATCAGATAGGATCTGTGCAGCCACTGGGACAGAATGTTCTGTTATACAGATAGAATCTCAGCTGCCATAAAGCAGGACAGGACTGCTGCTTACAATGGGGATCAGATAGGATCTGTGCAGCCACTGGGACAGAATGCTCTGTTATACAGATAGCTAGAATCTCAGCTGCCATAAAGCAGGACAGGACTGCTGCTTACAATGGGGATCAGATAGGATCTGTGCAGCCACTGGGACAGAATGTTCTGTTATACAGATAGCTAGAATCTCAGCTGCCATAAAGCAGGACAGGACTGCTGCTTACAATGGGGATCAGATAAGATCTGTGCAGCCACTGGGACAGAATGTTCTGTTATACAGATAGAATCTCAGCTGCCATAAAGCAGGACAGGACTGCTGCTTACAATGGGGATCAGATAGGATCTGTGCAGCCACTGGGACAGAATGTTCTGTTATACAGATAGAATCTCAGCTGCCATAAAGCAGGACAGGACTGCTGCTTACAATGGGGATCAGATAGGATCTGTGCAGCCACTGGGACAGAATGCTCTGTTATACAGATAGCTAGAATCTCAGCTGCCATAAAGCAGGACAGGACTGCTGCTTACAATGGGGATCAGATAGGATCTGTGCAGCCACTGGGACAGAATGTTCTGTTATACAGATAGCTAGAATCTCAGCTGCCATAAAGCAGGACAGGACTGCTGCTTACAATGGGGATCAGATAAGATCTGTGCAGCCACTGGGACAGAATGTTCTGTTATACAGATAGAATCTCAGCTGCCATAAAGCAGGACAGGACTGCTGCTTACAATGGGGATCAGATAGGATCTGTGCAGCCACTGGGACAGAATGTTCTGTTATACAGATAGAATCTCAGCTGCCATAAAGCAGGACAGGACTGCTGCTTACAATGGGGATCAGATAGGATCTGTGCAGCCACTGGGACAGAATGCTCTGTTATACAGATAGCTAGAATCTCAGCTGCCATAAAGCAGGACAGGACTGCTGCTTACAATGGGGATCAGATAGGATCTGTGCAGCCACTGGGACAGAATACTCTGTTAATACAAAATACACTTTCCAACACCTCTGTTTGACCTTTGCAAAAATATTAATACAAATATGCGGAGCAGCAGGAATGCTCTGAGCCAATAAAACCACAGAACCCCCTACTTATAAATAACAATCAACTTCCTCCTAATGGTTACGAAAGTCAGAACTGATGGTGTTTCTACACTCCAATATGGAGATTATTTCAGCCCTACATATTTTTTCTATAACACTGCAAACGTATGAAAGGAACATTCCTCCTTCCCTGGGCTGCTAATTGCACCTATCTCTGCTTGTTATGACAAGATCTCAGCACAGTTTATATGCACTTTAATTTAGGATTATTTACCCTTTATCACTCTGTCTCTGCCAGTGTTGCAGGATTTATGGCTGCTGGGGGGTTGCAGGGGGGAGACCCAGAGCAGCGAGTTCTGTACATTGTGCAAACACCGAGCGGGGTGTCAGGAATTAGGGAAATTGCAAATATAATATTCCATTAGATCTGGTAAGGGAATCATACACCCACCCATAGGGGACCCCAATGCAGTTTATGGAGGTCTGTATCCTTGCAGCAGGGTGGCACAGAAGTTAATAGCATTGCTGCCTTGCAGTTTTGAGGTACAGGTATAGGACCTGTTATCCAGAATGCTCAGGACCTGGGGCTTTTCGTATCACAGATCTTTCTGTAATTTGGATCTTCATACCTTAAGTCTACTAGAAAATCAAGTAAACAACAAATAAACCCAATAGGCTGGTTTTGCATCCAATAAGGCTTAATTATATCTTAGTTGGGATCAAGTACAAACTACTGTTTTATTATTACAGAAAAAAAATTAAAAATTTTGATTATTTGGATAAAATGGAGTCTTTGAGAGACGGCCTTTCTGTAATTCAGAACGTTCTCGATAACTGATTAGGGATAACGGATCCCATACTTGTACTAGGTTCAAGTTCAGAAAGGGAGTCCATTATCTTTACACTTACTGGGGTCACTAGGATCAGTGACTCCAGCAACCATAAGGATAACGGTCTATGATTGAAACATATGTTGGCCAGCACAGCGTCTTGTAGCTCGGAGACCCTAAATTTTACAATTGATGTACCACCATAGTGTCAGTGACCCCCAGACGAAAACCAGGGTAAGTGACTGTGATCCCCCATATGGCGGCAGCAGGATGGCACAGTTATAGTGTTGCTGCAGATTCCATTCCAGCCAGGGAGTCCGTTATAGTTACAGTAGTTGGGGTCACTAAACCTACCCCACCCTAGGGTCAGTGACCCCAGCAACAGATAACAGATGATGATTCAAACATACGGTGGGCAGCAGGGTGGTACACTAGTTAGTATTCCATAAAGAACTCAAAGTTGGACTTGGGAAAACATAGAAAACGAACCCATAAAAACAAGATTAGAATGAATTTCTTCCATAGGTTCGAACTTATTAGTAACAAGAAACTTCTCCTTTAAGGATAGAGTCACACTCTCAGATTTGGGGAGATTAGTCGCCCAGCTCAAATCACCTCTTCTTCGGTGCAACTAATCTCCCCGAACTGCCTCCCGACGGCTAGAATTTAAATCACCGGCCGGATGGGGTGCGCTTCGTTTTCCGAACTTCGGAAAAACGACTGAAATATTTGGAAAACAAAGCGCTCTGAGTGCCATTCCGGCGTTAATTTAGATTCCAAGCGGCAGGAGGCAGTTCGGGGAGATTAGTCGCCTGGAAGAAGAGGCAATTTATTGCCAGGCAACTAAATCTCCCCGAATCTTCACGTCTGCCCTTACCCTTAAGGGATTGTTCACCTTTGAATTAAAGTTTAATATCATGTAGAGAGAGATATTCTGAGACAATTTGAAATTGGTTTTTATTTTAATTTTTTTTATCACTTGTGGTTTTTGAGTTATTTAGCTTTTTATACAGGCATGACTGAATTTGCTTTGCCAAAAATTCGCCGCCAGTGAAAACTTGCTGAAATGCATTAAAGTGTATGGGCTACAATTTATTTTGACAAGCGACTATTTTTTTTTGATGTGCAACATTTTTTTCTACCATTGAAGTCTATGGGTGTCATTTCCGTTGTGAAACACGATGAAAAAAGCAGTCTGGTTGCCAGAGTCCAAATTCCCCTAGCAACTGTGCACTGATTTGAATAAAAGACTGGAATATAAACAGGAGAGGCCTGAATAGAAAAAGTATAAAAAGTAGCAATAAAAATAAATGTGTAGCCTTACAGAGCATTTGATTTTTAGATGGGATCAGTGAAGAATCAGGAGAAAATGCAAAAAAATTGAAAACTATAAAAAAATAAAATAATGAAAACTGAATGAAACGTTGTTTCGAATTGGCCACTCTATAATATACTAAAGGGTAACTTAAGGGTGAACCACCCCTTCAAGAAGCAAGTGCCAATAGGCAGATGACACTTTTACAGTGGAATGAGCTCTAACACCAATGACATGGGAATTAAATGAGCTCCAGGCAGGGAAGAAATCAGTTAGATGTAATTAAGGCCCCTTTATTCTCTTCTCCCTACACATGTGTATATAAACACACTTCAGTCGCTCTCCGCTCTGTGTATAGAACAGAGAGATAACAGACCATATGCCCCTTGGATATGTCAGGCACAGCCAGGGCTGTTTATGCAAAGAGCTCAGGGGCCCTTTATTTATCCTACAGGGCAGCGGAAGATCCAGAGACACCCGGCCTGTTCCTGGTTCCTTTTAAACTACAAAAGGAAAAAAAATTACAGCACAAAATGTCTGGTTTGCACAATTACTGAGCAACAGCCATGAGCTTCTAATGTTGCTGAAGGCTTCTGGGTGTTGTAGTTTCAGCCCCTTCCCAATGAGAGAAAACCGGATTGATTTTCAGCTTTACAGGTGCACATGTGTGTGGTTTTCATTGGCAAGAAGACATTTCCTCCATCCAGTGTCCTCCAAACCACAAACATCTTTCTTGTTAAACTCACCTATCCAGTTCCTAACAATGTCCCAGTGATTTAGGGTTTCTGGTTTATTTGGTTATAGAATAAAAAACATTTTGGAGGTAGGATGAGGCCCCCCCCACACCCACCAGCAAAAATGACACTTCTATGGGAAACAATGTGGGCACCAGACAGCAGCACTTTCATGCAATGACTTCTATAAAGTTGTCTTTTCCTGCCAAGGAGTTTCAAATGGGCTTCGCAATCACAAATATACATGGTGCCACCAAACCAAACTGTCATATATGCTGGAGAAACATTTATAGGGACAATGTGGGCACCAGACAGCAGCACTTTCATGCAATGACTTCTATAAAGTTGTCTTTTCCTCTCAAGGGATTTCGTATGTGCCTCATAATCACAAATATTTTTGGCACCACCAAACTAAAATGCCATGTGTACTGGAGGAACCTTTATAGGATCAATGTGGGCACCAGACAGCAGAACTTTCAGGCAAGACTGTTATAAGATTGTCTTTTCCCACCAAAGGGTTTCATATGGGCCTCACACTCACAAGTATATTGGACACCACCAAACCAAAATGTCATGGGGGAACTTCTACTGGGACAATATGGGCACCACCAGAAAGCAATGATCTCAAGCAAAGTCTGCTATAAGATTGCCTATATCTGCCAAGGAGTGTCATATGAGCCTCATAATCACAAATATATTTGGTGCCACCAAACCAAAACTTCAAACCTGCTGGAAGACTTCTAGAGGGACAATGTGGGCACCACGAATGAATGGTCTCATGCAAGACTTCTATAATGTTGTTTTTTTTTTTTTACAAAGGAGTTTTATACAGGCCTAAGAAGCACAAATATATTTGGCACCACCAAAGCAAAATGTCATGTATTCTAAAGGAACTTATATGGGGAGAATGTGGGCAACAGAGAGCAGCACTTATAAGGTTGTCTTTCATTTTATATGGGCCCCATAATCACAAATATATTTTGCACTGATCCACCATAGTGAATTGTAAGTAGTAATATAATGCTGTTATATAAGTAATAATGGGCTATTCCCTGGCTTAGGAAGCACTGGAGGTCACTGCTTTAGGTTTCCACAGTTAGTGGTCTGCAGCCTGTGCATCTTTAGCCTGGCCGACTGCAGGGGTCCATCCATCAAGGCTGCAGTTGTTGGTTCCCAGCAGGATGGAATGTGAATGTGCTGTCAGAGTTACTGACCATCCCAACAGTTACAATGATTTGCCTCCTTGTTTGTCTTATGTTACAGGAATGTTTACAAGGAGAAGGTTGGAGAGAGGCCCCCAAATTGCTCCATGCATAAGCCCCTTCTCTCCGTCTGGATCCCTTTTAGTACAGGAAAAGCTAACGTCTTGTTAAAATAAGCAGGCCTTAAAGAGCAACAAGCCAATAAATCAGTTGGTTTACCTTATACCCCATCTCATTGACTACTGTACCTATTTATGGGGTCAGCCCACAGGATAGGGATACCAAGTGAGGCACTAAAAGGGATACTGTTGCCAAAAAAAATCTTTTATCCTCTCACAGAAGCCTCATCCTGATTTATGACATGGGTTGTAGGTGTCTATAGACCTGCAGGTAGTCTTATAATAATAAGGTAATAATAGAATAGATAGAAGGTGCTGCAAATCGTGGGTGAGCCCAAGTTGGAGAACCAACAAGGGAAAGGTTGGTCTAAAGAGAGAACAGATGGGATACTATGGTTGGCTAGAGGTTGGTCTAAAGGTGGCCATATACGGGCAGATTTAAGCTGCTGTTTCAGGTCCTTTAGACTGATTTGGCAGCTTATCTGCTCAAGTATGGGGCCAAAAATAGGCCAGATATGGAACAGGAACGTTTCATTTTCCCCATGATGGAGGACTGCAACAATTGAATTAACCCGATATAGCCCTGCCTTTGGCAACCACTCCAAACAAAAGGATCTCATAGTGTATGGCCACCTCAACAATTAGGGGCATGTAGTGACTCCACACTTCTTTAGTTCACTGTACTGGCACGTCAGTACGTCTTTTCAGGGCCGCCATTAGAAATCACGGGCCCCATACAACAAAATTTTTGGGGCCCCCAGGGCCCCGCCCACACTGACCACCAAGCTCCACCCCATATCCCGCCCACTCCACATCGCAGTTAAAAGACCACACAGACATCAGCGCTAAAAAAGTAACCCCCCCCACACACAAGTTGTAAAAAGCTATTGATGGTCAGGGCCCCCTTATAAAAAAATTGGGGCCCCAAAAAAAAAAATTTAAAATTTTTTTTTTTTCTAAAAAAAAATTGGTGGCAGGGGCCCCCTTATAAGTTAAAAAAACTTGGGGCCCCAACAAAAACAAATGTAAAAAAAACTAAAAAAAAAAAAAACATTGGTGGCAGGGGCCCCCTTATAAGTTAAAAACAAATTGGGGCCCCAAAAAAAATTTGAAAAAAAAAATAATTTTTTTTGAAAAAAAAAAACTGGTGGCAGGGGCCCCCTTACAAGTTAAAAAAAATTGGGGCCCCAAAAAAATTTTTTTAAAAAAAAAGATTGATGGCAGGGGCCTATAGAATATTAAAATAATACATTGGTGGCCAGGGGATTAAAAAAAAAACACACAAACTGGTGTTCAGTAGGATTGAACTCATGGCTTCAGTACTTCAACTTCGCCTCCTTTCGTGACTTCGGGTTTTTTCACCACTTCAGGACTTCAATTTCGGCTGTTTTTGTGACTTCGGGTCTTTGCGCTGCTTCAGGACTTCGGCTATTTTCGTGACTTCGAGTCTTTTCGGCGCTTCGTGACTTCGGGTCTTTTCGGCGCTTCGGGACTTCGGCTTTTTCCGGGACTTCGGGTCTTTTTGGTGCATCGGCTTCGGCTTTTCGGCACTTCCGCATTCGGCAACGCAAGAGGCAAGACGCACGGCTCGGGCACTCATAAGGGGGGCCCGGATCTTCAAAAAATGCAGCGCTGCCGGGCCCCTCTTCATGCCCGGGCCCGGTACGCTTGTCCCCCCTGTCCCCCCCTGATGGCGGCCCTGCGTCTATTGACACCTTCAGCCCTAAAGACGTATGTGAGAGCGGCGCGTCACTACGTACCAGTACGTGTTTATTACTAACACTTCAGGCAGCAGTATAGACCAAGTGGCAGATCATTTCACTAATGTGCCCACATATTACTGCTATGGGATTTCTGATCACACTGTGCTGGGGGCCTCGTTATTATTCATTTCATGACTGAGGCTGAGGGCAGATGTAAATTTGAAAACAGGCCGCAATTGGCCCCCGTGCCGCACTTTGGACATGCCTGATCTAAATCCTATGATTGGCTAGAGGTTGGATTCAAGTGAATGTGAATGCTGTGATTGGCTAGAGGTTGGTCTCAAGAGAATGTGAATGCTGTGATTGGCTAGAGGTTGGTCTCAAGAGAATGTGAATGCTGTGATTGGCTCGAGGTTGGTCTCAAGTGAATGTGAATGCTGTGATTGGCTAGAGGTTGGTCTAAGCCTATTGACATTCTCTTGTGCTGATTATCAGATTGATTGGTTGGTTCTAGTTCTGCCCATGTTAGAGATGGATATACACAGACACTCTGAGCCAAAAAAGCCTCCCCTGAACATTTCCAGGCAGATTATGAAGTAGATGGGGGTAAAACCACACAAGGAATTCACATTATGGGGAAACATAAATTGGCTTCTGGGGAGACCTGACACCTGGGCATCTGGATTGTGAGTCTGGCTTTTGCCTAACGTAAAGTCGTGTTTATCAGTCTGGGAATGTGGATTTTTCTTCAAGCTACTCAGGCCTAAATAAAGCTTGTGGGGTCCATCCTTATACATCATTAAATCTGTATGGCTTTTCCTAAATAGATATATTTCATCCATCCTCCTGCCGTTTCTTCTCTATACATGAATGGAGCGACACTACAAATCACTGGACACTACCGCACTCATACGACCACTGTAGCCCCGGCATGTAACAATATTATATATACTTTGGGGGACATTGAGGTGCAATAGATCAGGGTGCTTGGGCATTAGGAGTAGGACAGATAGCAGAGATTTCAGCAGGAGCAGCAGAGTCACCTGTATAATGTAGGTAGTTGTATAGTTTGTAACGCAGCATGTGCCCTGCAACACAGATGTGCTATGTCTCTGTACCAACTAAAGGGGCTGTTCCTGCTGAATAGTGCTTATTAGCAAAGTGATTGCAATTGAAAGCAGATGCTCCCCTTGTCCCCTGCCCTTGGTCCCACGATGGATTATCGCCCGACTCATGTTTGGATCAGGCAGCCATCGTCAGTCATGGGCCTCCCCCCCCCCCGTCTACTAACAAATCATCAAGCTGAGCCACTAATTGGAATATGATAACAAATAAACAGCTGCTGAAAGACTGAAGGAACAATTAGTGGGCATTAGACCTCTGGACTCACTTCTACAATGGGTCCGATTGTAATTCCTCCATCGGATGGGGTTATAGATTTATACGGCACTCAGGCCTGGGTTGAGTCTATATCACTTAATGGTGGGTATAACAGGCCCCTTGTTAAAGGGAAAGTGTCATAAAATAAAAAAGGGTTTTAAAGGCTAATTGCACCAAGAATGGCCTGACTTCAATACTATAACCCAGGGATCCCCAACCTTTTGAACCCGTGAGCAAGTTTCAGAAGTAAAATGAGTTGGGGAGCAACATTAGCATGAAAAATGTTCATAGGGTGCCAAATAAGGGCTGGGGTTGGACATTTAGTAGCCCCTATGTCGATTGTCAACCTACATTGAGACTACAGCTGGTTTTTATACAACTAAAACTTGTCTCCAAGCCTGGAATTCAAAAATAAGCTCCTGCTTTGAGGCCACTGGGAGCAACATCCAAGGGTTGGAGAGAAACATGTTACTCACGAGCCATAACCCATTGGACAAGGGCCACATTGGTGTATTGTTGTAGCCCTATAACATAGGCTCCTCATTATGGCCCATACACATGGGAAATGATTTGAATTTTACTGTTTATTGATGTTTTAGAAGGAGGGTTAAATATGTCAGTGCTGTATAAATACAGGAGTCTTTAATGTAGATAAGAGAGACTAATGGTGAGAGGGCAGAAGCAGAGAGGATGAGGGATATTAGAGGGATGGGGCAGTGGGAGAGATAATGGTATAGGGGGAGAGGAAAGTGATCTCCAAACAGTTTGATGAGACAGCTGTGTGCCTTTAAACTGACACTCACAGTATCTCTAGCGGGATCTAGACGTGTTACACTGGATCACACGCCTCTTTATCTGCCCCATCTCACTCCCAGGCCTCAACTTCCATCTCAGCTCACCCCTGGGGGTATAGTCAGTCCCCTGGATCCCCCCTTGCCTTTCATTTTATGTGCAGCAGTTACACAATAACAAGGTACATAATAGTTACATGAGCCGACGACTGATGATCAGATCCACCACGGAGAAGAATAGCTGAGTCTTTTATTCCTTAGGTGCTATCTCCCCCTAAAGGGAACAGTTTGAACTGCTTGTTTTACTTTGAAAGAGTTAAGGTGGCCATAGACGCTTCAATTATGATCTTTCCCACGGCCACTGGTCTTTCGTTCACTCTACTAACGTTAAAGCTGGCCATCGAGGATTCGTACAATTTTCGGGTCGTGTGGGGTGAGTGCCGACATCTTTCGTCCGGCGGAGATCGGTCAGGTTTGATTTTGACCCGACCGATCCCGCCGGAGCCCATTGAACATCGTAATCGGATTGTTTGGCCATACGGCCGAACAATCAGATTACCCCCGATAATGGCATATCGGGGAAAGATCCGTTCTTTGTCGATGTCGATATTTGCGTTTATGGCCACCTTAAGAGCTGAATTGTCAGACATACAGGTAAAAACAAAAAGAATTCTTTAGCTCTATCCGATGATTCAGCACTAACGTTATAATGTTTGGGAACTTTCAAAGGTGTCCGATCGATATTTTCAGTCCTGATCGATGAGACAACTGGTATCCAAGGCTTGTTACCGATATTGGTCACCTTGTCTCCTATCATACATATAACATTTTTCATACAAAAGATCTTTCATACAATAATTTCAGTCCATCAATAACCACCTTTAGGGTAATGACACACACAGTAATTATAGTTTTGTTACCTGGTCATTTACTAGTTCCACTTTCAGAACTACGTGGATCTATCTATTGGCTACTGTAAATGTGGCCATAAACGTAACAATTACCATCTTTCCTGTCAACATTGGTTTGTTTGTTTTAGAGCTGAATCATCAGATCAGATTATTCAGCTCTAACTGTGGCCAATGTTTGGGCACCATCAAAATTTTCCGACCTGCCCAATTGCCAAACCGAATGATACCTAAGTCTTCTGCCAATAATGTTTTGTACGATATTATCTGTGTGTCTATAGCCACCTTAAGCAGCACTCTTGCCCTGCTTTATGGCAGCTGAGATTCTAGCTATCTGTATAACAGAGCATTATGTCCCAGTGGCTGCACAGATCCTATCTGATCCCCATTGTAAGCAGCAGTCCTGTCCTGCTTTATGGCAGCTAAGATTCTAGCTATCTGTACAACAGAACATTCTGTCCCAGTGGCTGCACAGATCCTATCTGATCCCCATTGTAAGCAGCAGTCCTGTCCTGCTTTATGGCAGCTGAGATTCTAGCTATCTGTATAACAGAGCATTCTGTCCCAGTGGCTGCACAGATCCTATCTGATCCCCATTGTAAGCAGCAGTCCTGTCCTGCTTTATGGCAGCTGAGATTCTAGCTATCTGTATAACAGAACATTCTGTCCCAGTGGCTGCACAGATCCTATCTGATCCCCATTGTAAGCAGCAGTCCTGTCCTGCTTTATGGCAGCTAAGATTCTAGCTATCTGTACAACAGAACATTCTGTCCCAGTGGCTGCACAGATCCTATCTGATCCCCATTGTAAGCAGCAGTCCTGTCCTGCTTTATGGTAGCTGAGATTCTAGCTATCTGTATAACAGAACATTCTGTCCCAGTGGCTGCACAGATCCTATCTGATCCCCATTGTAAGCAGCAGTCCTGTCCTGCTTTATGGCAGCCAAGGGCTTCGGTTTTAAAAGATTGTTCATGGGGCTGAAGATTCAGCCAGCTAATTACCAAGTGCACTTGGTAATTAGAGAGGGGATGATATTAGAGAGGCACAACATTGTTAAGGGTTATCATATGTAAGTTGAATAAAACAAATGAAAAAGAAAGCATTACATTAAAAAAACAAAAATAAAACAATTTATTAGCGGTTATTTGTATTACAGGTATAAAAGGTCTCATGGGATCCCACATTCCCAATATACATATTTTTTGGCTTCTCAGAGAGTTTCCATTATTATCGTGGCAGAGAAAGTGCCACCGACAGCCTTCCAGGTTCCCAGAGGATTATGGGAGCCTTGGTTCCACCAGAGCTGGTGCACTGCCTGTATTCTATCAGGAATTCCTTGAAGGTTATGGGAAAGGGGAAGCAATAGGAGTTAATGGCAAGCAGGCTCCTGGATTACGGGATGTACCAAAGAGAAACATGTGAAGGTTTATTTCTACAGCCCACACCTCTGTCCTTCGGCAGAATTAAACCACACACAGAGCTGGCACTGCCCAATCAAAATCCATAATAGGTTTTCAGTATGAGTTTTTTCATCTTCTCACAGTCACACATCAAGACTTAATACAAATATGGCGCCAGCAAGTAGGTATAGCCTTGTACCATTACAGGCTGCATTGCTGATTGGCTTCTTAAATAATAAATAAATATCCTGGCCGGGGGTCACAGATACACAGGATTTCTATTTCCTGCTACGGCTGCTTAAATCATCCACTGATCCTGGTCTTGTTCAGCTCCCTCCATATCAGCCTGTAGAAAAGGACAGGAAAAACAAATATCAGCAAATGGCATTTCCCCTTGTGAGATGCAGGTGCCAAGTTTAAATTCTATTGTACTTTCTCCTCCTGGACTGCTCTCTTCCCCATGGTCAAGGGAGGGCAGGGCTTGGACAAAGTTTTCCCCCTGCACTACAGGAATGTCTTGCTCTATAAAAACCACGTTACATTGATTTCCATAGGCCAGAGTGGAAACCAGACCCACAACTACCACACCCACTACTCAATCTGACCTGCAACCAAATCTGAACTTGCATTCACAATAGGCCCTGGCATTTCAGGTGCGAAGAAGCCCAAACAGCCCCCCACCAGCCGACTAGATACGGACGGTCTATATGGTATCATAAAGCAGCTCCTCTGGCATTTGCCAGATCCCAGAAATTGCCAGTTCATGCCTGCCTGCAACTGCCGTATCCACAGAAATTGACATTGTCAGTAGTGGGCAGGACAGAAAAAGTTTAAAAAACAAATGTTTAAAGTGAGTAAAATATAGAAAACCAAAAAGAATAAAAGAGGGCCACACTATCCATATGATAAAGTTCAACAGTAAAATTGAAAGGGATCAGTAAAATGAAGAAATCCATATTTTTAGGCATAATGTATAGTATTGTATACAGAGGTGTAACTTCAGATTTGCTCCCCTTCGTTTATTATTTGCCTTTAATTCTCACATTAGACAAAGCACATAAGTTTCATATGGGGGGAACTGTGTGTGAGAAAGGACCCCCAGAGCCCCCCCCACTCACTTCTATCTCGCCGTCATCTGGAGACTCATTATAATCATTCATTTCATCCATGTCCTGCATGTCCTCATCATCCTCTGAATCTTCTTCGCTGTCTTCATCATCCTCGTCATCTTCCTCTTCCTCCTCATCGTATGGCTGGAAACCCAGGAGAGGCAAATGAACAATGGTGTCTTACAGGTAGGTGCATGGCTGATGGGTCTTATAGAAAACTTACTTAAAGATACTAATGCCTCAAGGGTGTAACGTGGCCTTCAGAATGTGATACAACTTGTCAGAGTCGGGAAAGTGAAAGAGTGAAATATTTCTTACCTCTGAAGCTGGCTTTCCTATAGGCACCAAACCAGTGTCTTTTTCTGCTATGCTCAGCAGCTGCAACGAGAAAACAACGTTTACTTTAAAGGGCACAATTCTCACACAAACTAATCTCTATTGAATTGTGCTTAGTACAGGGAATACCTATGCTGCCATAGTTTTATGGGATCTCTCTGTACAGACTATGAGCAGACTTAGGGACTGTTCCTGCTGAATTGTGCTTAGTACAGGGAATACCTATGCTGCCATAGTTTTATGGGATCTCTCTGTACAGACTATGAGCAAATTTAGGGGTTGTTCCTGCTGAATTGTGCTTAGTACAGGGAATACCTATGCTGCCATAGTTTTATGGGATCTCTCTGTACAGACTATGAGCAGACTTAGGGACTGTTCCTGCTGAATTGTGCTTAGTACAGGGAATACCTATGTGCCATAGTTTTATGGGATCTCTCTGTACAGACTATGAGCAAAGTTAGGGACTGTTCCTGCTGAATTGTGCTTAGTACAGGGAATACCTATGCTGCCATAGTTTTATGGGATCTCTCTGTACAGACTATGAGCAAAGTTAGGGACTGTTCCTGCTGAATTGTGCTTAGTACAGGGAATACCTATGCTGCCATAGTTTTATGGGATCTCTCTGTACAGACTATGAGCAAACTTAGGGACTGTTCCTGCTGAATTGTGCTTAGTACAGGGAATACCTATGCTGCCATAGTTTTATGGGATCTCTCTGTACAGACTATGAGTAAACGTAGGGACTGTTCCTGCTGAATTGTGCTTAGTACAGGGAATACCTATGCTGCCATAGTTTTATGGGATCTCTCTGTACAGACTATGAACAAACTTAGGGGACTGTTCCTGCTGAATTGTGCTTAGTACAGGGAATACCTATGCTGGACAAGACTAAATTACAATGGACACTTACCCAGGCCTGGTGCTGCTGTTCCTGCTGCTGTAGCTCATTCTCATCCACACAAGGTCGGTCCAAGTTAAACCAGAGGGAATCAGTGACTTGTGGGAAGAGGGATGGAAACAGAGTGGACATTGTCTAAGGAAAAGGAATCAGAGAGGGGCATGAGAGGGACTGGGCACATTTTGGGCAATTGTTGCACAATAAATATAGAAGCATTTCATTCCCATGTCTTTAATGGTTTAATAGTCAGTGTGAGTCAGGCCTGGGGTAACAGATTGGGCTCAGCTAAGGCAGGTGGGACAGAGAGGCCAAGTCTCAGCTACGGTAGCCTGTCAGGGTCAGTCAATGCCACGTTCATTTCACCCTGGGATGGAATAGTCTGCTCCGAGGGTGACAGAGGTACCCAGGGCTGGGCTAGTCCAATATCAGGGTGAGTAGGTATCAGCATTACACCAGGCAACCTGCACACACCGCCAATATCTTACCGGTTCCACTACTCCTGCCACCAGCAATATGGCCGCCTGGGTTTCAAACAAATACCGCCCTGAAACAGACAAACCATAGATCGCTAGAGAGGGGAATAGAGAGCCCCGCCCAGTTTAGTCTCTATGACTGATCATGATGTCACTCCTCTCCTACACACGCTCGGCTCTAGCGCGCGCGGGGCATGCTGGGAAGCCTACACCCAATATGGCAGGAGACTTGTACAGAGTGAGAGGCGCTCAGCGGCTGCTGCTGTCTGGCGGGAAGTCTGCCGGCTGGGAGTAGGAGAGAGTCCGGCAACTGAGTGGATAGGAGCTGCTGAGTGAGCCCTTGTCATTTATATCCTTCTGTAGCTCCTCGGCATTAGACTGGGATACTTCTGTCTGTACTTGAACTACCCCTCCCCTCTTATTCGTGTTGCCTGATCCTCTCAACTCTCCTACACACCTTGTGTCTGACCCACAGCCCCCTTATTCCTTAGCAACTGCCTCACAACCTTCTTATTCCTTAGCAACTGCCTCACAACCATCTTATTCCTTAGCAACTGCCTCACAACCCTCTTATTCCTTAGAAACTGCCCCACAGCACTCTTATTCCTTAGCAACTGCCTCACCGCCCTCTTATTCCTTAGCAACTGCCTAACAACCCTCTTATTCCTTAGCAACTGCCTCACAACCCTCTTTTTCCTTAGCAACTGCCTCACAACCTTCTTATTCCTTAGCAACTGCCTCACAACCCTCTTATTACCTAGCAACTGCCTCACAGCCCTCTTATTACCTAGCAACTGCCTCACCGCCCTCTTATTCCTTAGCAACTGCCTCACAACCCTCTTATTCCTTAGCAACTGCCTCACAACCCTCTTATTCCTTAGCAACTGCCTCACAGCCCTCTTATTACTTAGCAACTGCCTCACAGCCCTCTTATTCCTCAGCAACTGCCTCACAACCCTCTTATTCCTTAGCAACTGCCTCACAACCCTCTTATTCCTTAGCAACCGCCTCAAAACCCTCTTATTCATTAGCAACTGCCTCACAGCCCTCTTATTCCTTAGCAACTGCCTCACAGCCCTCTTATTTATAGTAACTGTCCCCTGTCCTCCTTTGCCTTTGTGCTTATCTGCTGTGTTAGTGCTGTTAGTATGTTCTGTAATTCATATGTTCCCTTTAGATGTCTTGCCTGCTCTGTTACACACCCCATAGCGTGTAGCATTCCATTTTCCCTTTGAGCCTGGGGCATCATTCTTTGCTCTTACTGATCCCACCCCTCCCCCTGTATCTGTATTTGTTGTTATTAAGACATCTGACTGTATCACTGTATATTCCCATTCTTTTCTCACCTGTACAAACAATTCTCTTGTCATTATTATATTCCTTTCTATTGCCCCCCCCGTGTCCCACGCTTATTTCCTTAACTCTTGAGCTGTACGTCCCACCCCAGGAATTGCTCCAGTTAGGCCTAAACATACCTGGAGCTCCCGGGGCTGCAGGGATGTCATTGAATCCCGTAACACGGGCGACAGCAGCACCCCCCACCCCATCCTCCTCATCATCTGCCACCCAAGACCGCAGAAGGAGGAGACTCCGCAGGTGAGAGATGGAAGATGATGGCAAGAAAGGTAAAAAGGTAAGAAATGTGCTGATGGATATAAATTGATTAATGCACCTGCATTTGTGTTGTATCCGTGTCATTGTAAAGGAGTTATGGATATTCTCTTTTTAAAGCTTCGAATTGTGCACCATTTTGTAGGTGGAGCCCTTGACTTAACATCTGATCAGTGGTCTTGTGTACAGGGTTATAGTGATGTGTGGCCTGACCCAAAAGCCATGGTGTGATCTGTGTGTTGAGCACCATTTGGGTCGGATTTGGGTCCGATTGGGGAAGTACAAACTTTTTCTGTTCACAAAAGTTTCCCTGTCTTGGAACCAGAGCCATGCACAGAAGTAGCACATAGAGTGAGAAGACGCAAGTGTGGGTCCTAAAATGGCAACGTATTGTGAGTTGACTTTTTCTTATGCCCCACTTCAATACAGGGCCGTCTTAAGTCACATTAAATGGTGCAGTAGCACAGAGCTGAGGCAATCGGTATAAGGTGCAAACCAGTCCCCCCCATCTGTACCCTCCCAGTTCACACAACAGCTTACCTGCACCCAGCTCAGTCTGCAGGTCATTCCCTATTGCTGCATTCTCCTGCTGCATTCTCCTGCTGCATTCTCCTGCTGTCCCAACAATTGCACCCCCCACACTTGTGCCTCTTCTACCTACCCCCCTAGTTTTGGTCCTAGAGAGGTGAATTAATACATATTAGCCGTTTCCCAGCTGCACCAAGTCATGTGGTTTGTGCTCTGATAAACTTTAGTCACTCTTTACTGCTGTACTGCAACAGAACAATGGGAAGGTAACCAGATAGCAGCTCCCTAACACAAGATAACAGCTGCCTGGTAGATCTAAGAACAGCACTCAATAGTAAAATCCAGGTCCCACTGAGACACATTCAGTTACATTGAGTAGGAGAAACAACAGCCTGCCAGAAAGCAGTTCCATCCTAAAGTGCTGGCTCTTTCTGAAAGCAAATGACCTGGCAAAATTACCCAAGATGCACCTACACACCAATATTACAACTAAATACACTTGCTGGTTCAGGAATGACATTTTATGTTGTACAGTGAATTATTTGCAGTGTAAACAGTGTCATTTAGAAATAAAAACTACACCATAAAAATCATGACAGAATCCCTTTAAGGCACGTTTTCTGATGAGCGGCACCTCCAGCTCACTGGGATCCTCTGGGCACCTCGTGAGCTGCAGGGGGAGGTGATTTTTATTGTTATTTGACGTGTCAGCCTCATACAGAGATTGTTGGTGTTTGTTATCATCTGTTGTTATTATTCCGCAGTTTTGGGCAGCTGAGGGCCCCTGATGCATGTGTCTCTTTTAAAAATATCACCGCATATGGGGAGTTTTAGCCAGCAAATACACTCTGCCATTTTTTTTACACATACACACAGCATGTAGTAACATTTGTGGCATTCCTTACACGCCGCTTAGTTACTCATCTACTGTATGTGTAATGCCTTACACATCAGCCCAGTGAGTAGAACGAAAATGTGGCAAGGGGGGGGGTCGCCGACCCTGTAAACTGTTCTACATTGATACATTTAGTTGATACATTTCTTATCTTTGTCCCTGCTGAGTTTCATTACAGGCAGCTGTTAGACTTGATACAATAGTTGCTAATATTCTACAGATACTGCTGAGAAATGTATCTATTAAATGCATCAACTAATTGTGTCAACTAAGGGGCAGATTTATCAAGGGTTGAATTTCTAAGTGATAAATATTTCGAAACTCGACCCTCAAATTGAAATACTTTGAATATCGAAGTCGAAGTATTTTTCACCAAATTTGGCCTTTGTATGATCAAAGTAAAATTGTTTGATCGAATGATTAAATCGTTTGAATCGAACGATTTTAGCGTACAATCGAACGATTTTACTTTGATGTGTAAATGGTCTAGAAGGTCCCCATAGGCTAACATAGCACTTCGGCAGGTTTACTTTGGCCAAGTATTGAAGTCGAAGTTTTTTTTAAAGAGACGGTACTTCGATTATCGAATGGTCGAATATTCAAACTATTTTACTTCGAATCGGAGTCGTAGTAACCTATTCGATGGTTGAAGTATCCAAAAAATGACTTTGAAATTCAAACTTTTTTAACTTCGAAAATTCACTCTAACCTTTGTAAATGTGCCCCTAAATGTATCAATTAATTGTATCAACTAAATGTATCAACTCAATGTATCAAATTGTAACAGTTCAGATTCTGCTTCTGGATCACTAGAGACACGAATATTAAACTTTAATCTTTAATTTTCGGAAAACCGTAAAAAAAAATAGTGAACAATCTGAAATAACTGAACTGAAAAAAGTGTTTGGAAGGTGAACATCCCCTTTAAATCAATATCCTGGTGTCATAGGGCTGCTGTACTAGGCTTTGGGTACAGTAGCCCTTTGGCTGGAAAGATCAGTGCGCTGAACTGTGCAGAGCCCAATTGTAATGCTGTGTGGGAGGAGAGTTATTTCACGGTTCATTCCAAGTATCAATGTGCGGCACAGTGAGGGGCTCATTATACAGACGTGACTCAGCAAATTCCATAAACAGATGATCGTGTCAGTGGAGCGATTCCTTTCTTTCCATTTCATTTGGTTCAGGAGCTGCACATGCTCAGTACAATCCTGGATCTGCACAAGAAACCCCTTAAAGGATCAGTAACATCAATTTAAAAAAAAAACAAAAAAACACAGACATATTAAACTTTAAAATCGCTAAGTCTTTATTAAGAAATAACGTACCAAAACCCCACTTGCGCTCCTCTTCAGAAAAGGCAATCATGCGGCGCTCGATTTCTCCTCCCTGGTTATCTCCTATAAAAGGCAGGGAGGAGAAATCGAGTGTCGCACGATGGATCGTCGCCCTGTCACCGTTTCTGAAGAGGAGTGCAAAAATCGGTTAGTTATTTCTTAAAAACACCAAGACACATTTAACTTTAAATTCTCAAAAACGTTATTATTTCGTTATGTAGAAACACATTTTCTTTTATGTTGCGGGTCTTTTAAGGGCAGAGACACATGGTCAGATTCAGGGAGATTAGTCGCCCGGAGACAAATCTCTTCTTCGGGCGACTTATCTCCCCGAACTGCCTTACCGCCGACTAGAATGAAAATCGCCGGCTGCATGGCACTCGGAGTGCTTCTTTTCCCGAAGTTGCCTCACAAGGAAACTTTGGGCGACTTCAGAAAACAAGGCGATACGTGTGCTTTTCCTCCGGCGATTTGCATTGTAGCCAGCAGGAAGGCAGTTTGGGGAGATAAGTCGCCCTGAAGAAGAGGAGATTTGTCGCTGGGTGACTAATCTCCCCGAATCTGACCATGTGTCTCTGCCCTAAGTGCAGGAGCTCCCATAGATCTGTGCCACTCCTGGGAGGGTTCAGCCAAAAACTATGAATCATAAGTCAGATATCTGATATGCAACAGATTCCATTGATTGCTACCTGACCGTGTCCAGTCCTTTCTCCAGGTGTATAAGGATCTGGCCACACCGACAGATTCAGGGAGATTAGTCGCCAGGGGATAAATCTCCTCTTCTTCGCGGTGACTAATCTGCACGAGATTAAAAAAATCGACTGGGGGCATGCACACGGAGGGCTTCATTTTCCGAAGTCGACCTTAATTGGAAACTTCGGGTGACTTCGGAAAACGAAGGGCTCCGTGTGCATGCCCCCAGGCGATTTACATTTTGGCCGGTGGAAGGCAGATCGGGGACATTAGTCGCCGCGAAGAAGAGGAGATTTGTCACCTGGCGATTTATCTCCCTGAATCTGTCCAGACCCTAATATACCATGTGTAAGAAATGCTCACTAAGTATTATTTATTATTTTATAATACACAAAAGCTATGAATATCTTGTAAATTATATCCTTATAAACGGTGAGTTCTGATGTCATTTCTGTCACATGACGCACTGAAATTTGTGTATTATAATAAATAAAGTACCCCCAGTTGCAAAATATGAGGATATTCGAAGTTACCTCGGAGTTCCATGTAGGGATGCACCGAATCCACTATTTTGGATTCGGCCGAACACCCGAATCCTTCTTGAAAGATTCGGCCGAACTGAATCCGAGCCCTAACTTCCTTGTTTTGTGACAAAGTCATGCGTTTTCCCTCCCCGCCCCTAATTTGCATATGTAAATTAGGATTCAGTTCGGCCGGGCAGAAGGATTCGGCCGAATCCGAATCCTGCTGAAAAAGGCTGAATCCCGAACCGAATCCTGGATTCGGTGCATCCCTAGTTCCATGTCCTGTATAAAAGCACTCAGCCTTCGGCCTCGTGTTTTTATATGGTCATGAAACTCCTCTGTAACTTATAATATCCTTATATTTTACAATAGGGGGTACTTTATTCACTATATTATTAACATTTATTTATATAGCGCCAGCATATTTCGCATCGCTGTAAAGTAATTGTGTTTATACAAGTAAATCACATTAGTACCCTTCCACTGTAAACCTTGTGAGCCCCATAGGGTTTTCTAGGGGTAATTCCTACATATTTCACTTATGGATGGATTTCTGTAAGTTCACATTTTCGGAATTCCATCAGAAGAAGGTGGGAACCATTGGGAAGGATGTGGATTTAGTTTTCTGTTTCTGGTGCAAGGTCACTGGGAGTTGTTATGCCTGGTTTCCTAGGTTTCCTCTCCCTGTGCCGATTCCATGCCAGTGTTTGTGGATTCCCTCTGGGTTGGCAATTAAATGCCTGGTTAATCTGACAATCATCCAATCTTGTAATAGAACAGATTATTATTATTTTATCTCAGGACCAGTAGGCTTTTGCTGCATAATATGGAGTGTATTGCCTCTTTATATAGCAGTGTAACATTATGGAACCCCTGTGCCCAATGTTGTTTTTCTGCCCCCTTTGTTGTATCCCTTGTACAGCGCTGATATCTGTCCTGCTGCAACATGTGTCCCCTGTGTCTCTGCTACAGATCAGGAGAGGAAAGGCTCTGCTGGTGGAATATAAAAATATGCTAAACTGCTGTAGAGCCTCTCTCCAGTCCTAATTTCAGTGTCCTTTTTGCTTGGTTCTGCATAGGGTTTGAGGCAATTTGAGGAGGGATTACGGCTGGATCCTGTAGGTTTCTAGCTGCCCCTGTTTGTTTAACTCGGGTTCCATAAGGTGCAAGAGCCATTGCAAACTGTTCACTGACCCTGCTCTCTGCTGGGCATCACCTCTGCACAGAATCAAAGGAACCCCTTCTTCTACCCCCAATAAACTCCTCACCCTAATCTCCCCGCCAACAGCAGCTTTATAGAGGTGTCATCTACGTGTTTGAACCAGGACGGAAAAAATTGAGTTATACAGGGAACTCTGAGTATCACTCGTATTATAAGGGATAATGTACCCCCTACTGTAAATGATAAGGATATTAGAAGTCACTGAGGGGTTGTTCTGTGACCAAATAAAGGCACAAGGCTGCAGGCTGAGTTATACAGGGAACTCTGAGTATCACTCATGTATTATAAGGGATAATGTACCCCCTACTGTAAATGATAAGGATATTAGAAGTCACTGAGGAGTTGTTCTGTGACCATATAAAGGCACAAGGCTGCAGGCTGAGTTATACAGGGAACTCTGAGTATCACTCATGTATTATAAGGGATAATGTACCCCCTACTGTAAATGATAAGGATATAAGAAGTCACTGAGGAGTTGTTCTGTGACCATATAAAGGCACAAGGCTGCAGGCTGAGTTATACAGGGAACTCTGAGTATCACTCATGTATTATAAGGGATAATGTACCCCCTACTGTAAATTATAAGGATATTAGAAGTCACTGAGGGGTTGTTCTGTGACCATATAAAGACACAAGGCTGCAGGCTGAGTTATACAGGGAACTCTGAGTATCACTCGTGTATTATAAGGGATAATGTACCCCCTACTGTAAATGATAAGGATATTAGAAGTCACTGATGCATTTCTGAATAAATACTGCCATGTGGTTTCCAGCTTTGGGCAGAACTAGAACTTCACCTAAATATTTATGTTCAGACCTTGGTTTTGGTTTCCCGAGACTAGGAAAGTACAGAATGTCCTTTAATGGCAGTTTTGTTTATTTGTCAGATGATTAAGATTTGCCTAAAGGGGCACTGAAACCCCAAATGTACTGTCTGGGATACAGGAGAATACCCGTGCTAGTAGCACAGATACAGATGTTGGTGTTCATTTATTTTTAGCTGAGCCCTCATTAATAACAACATGCACCTCCCATGACTGCTAGACCCGCCTCTTGCTGGATTTTTATAACGGAGGAGAGGGTTTAGGGGGAAATTAGGTTTCGGGGAGCAGCATATTATTGGCTGTCATGTAAAGGAGGAATGGGAATGACTGATACTAAGTCTCTTAATTGAGGGGCTTTATAAATGACAAAAATAATGGGAATTTGCCAGGAATCAACTTTCTTTAGGCAAAATTTTATTTTGGGGTCTATGTCCCCTTTAATGGATCCTGGCGGGTGATTTTTCCCTGCGTTGCTGTTGCTGTGTCCTTAGAATCCTCTTTCCAGAGCCCACGCCAAGATCCTTCCAAACAGGAATCTGGGAAATACTCTGTGCCTGGAACTGTACCTGCCCAGCACCCACCTCTCTCCCAGCATCCCCCTCCTCACAACTCCCAGTAACCTCCATGGGTTCAACCATAAAACATTCCCCATGTGATATAAATAGTATCACTGCTCTGTGTAACCCGTACGAGACTGGAGATTGTGACTGTGATGTTTGTGTTCACACTGTGACTCGGGTGTGTATGATACATGTGTGTGACACGTCCCTGGGAATTGTGCTCTATTTACACATCTCACACACCCACTCTCACTGTCAGTGGTACGTCCCAACTGCTGTTAGTGGACCAATGTATGTAATATGTCCTGGTCTGAATATTCTGCTCCCCCACATAAGTGTCAGAGATTTACAATAGGGCTAAATGCAACTGTGTGCAAAATGTGTGAAGTTCCTGCTGAATTGTGCTAGTACAATGGGAATACCTATGCTGCCATAGTTTTATGGGATCTCTCTGTACAGACTATGAGCAAACTTAGGTACTGTTCCTGCTGAATTGTGCTTAGTACAGGGAATACCTATGCTGCCATAGTTTTATGGGATCTCTCTGTACAGACTATGAGCAAACTTAGGGGACTGTTCCTGCTGAATTGTGCTTAGTACAGAGGAATACCTATGTACCATAGTTTTATGGGATCTCTCTGTACAGACTATGAGCAAACTTAGGGACTGTTCCTGCTGAATTGTGCTTGGTACAGGGAATACCTATGTTGCCATAGTTTTATGGGATCTCTCTGTACAGACTATGAGCAAACTTAGGGGACTGTTCCTGCTGAATTGTGCTTAGTACAGAGAATACTTATGCTGCCATAGTTTTATGGGATCTCTCTGTACAGACTATGAGCAAACTTAGGGACTGTTCCTGCTGAATTGTGCTTAGTACAGGGGAATACCTATGCTGCCATAGTTTTATGGGATCTCTGTACAGACTATGAGCAAATTTAGGGACTGTTCCTGCTGAATTGTGCTTAGTACAGGGAATACCTATGCTGCCATAGTTTTATGGGATCTCTCTGTACAGACTATGAGCAAATTTAGGGACTGTTCCTGCTGAATTGTGCTTAGTACAGGGGAATATCTATGTTGCCATAGTTTTATGGGATCTCTCTGTACAGACTGAGCAGACTTAGGAACTGTTCCTGCTGAATTGTGCTTAGTACAGGGGATACCTATCCTGCCATAGTTTTATGGGATCTCTCTGTACAGACTATGAGCAAACTTAGGGACTGTTCCTGCTGAATTGTGCTTAGTACAGGGGAATACCTATGCTGCCATAGTTTTATGGGATCTCTCTGTACAGACTATGAGCAAATTTAGGGACTGTTCCTGCTGAATTGTGCTTAGTACAGGGAATACCTATGCTGCCATAGTTTTATGGGATCTCTCTGTACAGACTATGAGCAAATTTAGGGACTGTTCCTGCTGAATTGTGCTTAGTACAGGGGAATATCTATGTTGCCATAGTTTTATGGGATCTCTCTGTACAGACTATGAGCAGACTTAGGAACTGTTCCTGCTGAATTGTGCTTAGTACAGGGAATACCTATGCTGCCATAGTTTTATGGGATCTCTCTGTACAGACTATGAGCAAATTTAAGGTGGCCATACACGGGCCGATAAAAGCTGCCGACAGACCGAGTCGGCAGCTTATTGGCCCGTGTATGGGGGCCCCCGACGGGCTTCCCCGATCGAGATCTGGCCGAAAGTCGACCAGATCTCTATCGGATGGGATTAAAAATCCCGTCGGATCGCGGCCGCATCTGTTCGTTGATGCGGTCCCGCGATCGGACCGCCCGTTTGGCGAACGCTAGGATCCGATCTATCCGTGTATGGCCACCTTTAGGGACTGTTCCTGCTGAATTATGCTTAGTACAGGGAATACCTCTGCTGCCATAGTTTTATGGAATCTCTCTGTACAGACTATGAGCAAACTCTGCTCTGATGTTCTTCTGTTTAGGAATAAAATTAGAAACCTTTCTCACATCTTTCCTAAGCAGAAGAACATCAGCCTCTTTCTTTCTCCTGACAACTTCCTTGACTACTTTGCTGGTCAGACTGGTGGGAAACTGACCAGCAGGTGGCGCTGTTGTAACAAAATTCATTCATATTAACAGTACATGTATCCCTTAATATCTTGGATATTAAAAATAAATAAATAATGAATGTACATTACAAAAGTGCTTAGAATAGCCCCCTCATCAGTTTTAAATTCAGTTATTTCAAAGGTTTACTTATCCTTTAATATCTTGGGGGGAAAAAAGAAAATAAATGAGGAATTTCAATTGCAAAAGTGCTTAGAATAGCCCAGCCCCTCATCAATTTTACATTCACTTGTTTAAAGATTTACTTATTCTTTAAGCAGTGGTTGAGAAGCAGTAAATAACCCTGGGTGCCTGTGGGATTAAAGGGGAAGTTGAAGGAGCAGCACTTGTAACTGGCGTTTGGTTTCCTCTGAGGGTGGAGCCGCTCTGTCTATTTGTCTTATGAATCCTGTGAGCAACTCCCTGAGGCTTTGCACAGTTCCTGGGAATGGGCTTTTCCTATTCTGAGAGCAGCCTCCCAGCTCCTGCCCGACCCCTCTCTATATTCCTGTGCTTGTCAGCAAGGTGGGAAACTAAGGGCAGCGCTGACCCCGGAGATGGTTAAGCCTTCGGTGCCTGTGTATCATGGTAGGTCCTTGTCTCACTCATTCTTATTGGCTGCACTGACACTATTATACACCTTGCCGGGAACCTTATGATTAATGGTGATTGGCAGCCTGCTGTTGGGTTTCATGGGAGCCAATCAATTGTTTGCTTATATTGTTCCTGGCTGGAAAAAAGCTAATATCTGATTGGCTGCTGCCCAGTGTTGATTAATGAGCCCCAGGGAGATTAGTAACACACAGTGACCCTAGCAGTCAATACTAATACAGCTGAGCTGCTTGGGAGTTGCAGTTCAGTAACATACATGTAATGTAATAGCAGCTACCTCGCACCCTTGGTACAATCACTATGGCAGCTTCCGTGTAATGAAATATTGGGGACTGATCGTATACCCACCCTCTATCAGGGTGCAAAATGTGATGGATCTAAACAGCACCACTGATAAGGCTGTTCTCTTCCCCATGGGCATAAAAGATATCCATTCAGCTCATGAATCCAGCAGCATAGCTGATACTGTGTGACTGTGTGTGTCCAGCAGGTGGCGCTGCCCTAGATCAGAATTCATTGTATTATGGGCACTGCACAGGGCTATACATTATCTGTCCTGTCTGATCCGCAGGCTCCTCTGCACTGAATAGTGGGTGGGGTTCAGCCCACATGCAGGAAACAGATCCTCAGGGCAAGGCTGGATATCAGTCACTTATGAAAGCAGCAGTTTTTCCACCAGGCCTTTCCTGGCGAGGATAAAGTATCGAGTCTGATGTTTAGGTCTGGGCTTTACAGATTCTTTATGGAATGTATGACTCTGCTCTTGTAATCACACCTTTGTTTATCCCTTTCTGTTCTCTGGTTCTGACTCCCAAAACAATGTCCCAATAATCTGTTCTCCTCTGCTATTCAGCTGGCTTTGGCTACACTGTTTTCGGAGTCAGAACGGCCAGTGCAGAGAATATACACAGCCAGACATATATTCGGAAGTTGCTCAGAATTACATTTGACACGTTTTGGGAGAAGTTCCCCTTTAAAGGGGTTGCTCACCTTTGAGATAACTGTTAGTATTCTGAGGCAATTTGCAATTGTTTTTTATTATTTAAGGTTTTTGAGTTATTTCGCTTTTTATTCATCAATCTTCAATTTGCATTTTAAGCAGTTGGGTTACTAGGGCCCAAATTCCCCTAGCAACCATGCACTGATTTGAATAAGAGACTGGAGAGGGACTGAATAGAAAGATTAGAAATAACCATACATTTGTAGCCTTACAGACCATTTGCTTTTTAGAAGGGGTCAGTGACCCCCATTTGAAAGCTGCAAATAGACAAATAATTATAAAATGATAAAAAATAAATAATGAAGACCAATTGAAAAGTTGCTTAGAATTGGCCGTTCTATAACATTCTAAAAGTTCCCTTAGAGGTGAAGCACCCCTTTAAAGATGCAGTTAAAGTCTGCTTTTCAGCATCGAGTGGCTCTTTTGTGGCCACTAACCTCCATGTGAAACATCCATTCCCCCCCGTATGACAGTTGCTGTTACACACACGTGAATGCCCAGCCGACAGTTGCTGAGAAGGAAGTTGTGGTTCTTTGGCTTCCGCCTGCTGTTTGTCGTCAGTCAGAACATCACAACAACAGATGCTGAGACTCTCAGGCTGAATATTCCTGTGTGTGGTGTCACCCTCCCCACCCAACGCTCTTACAGGCTGGACCCACTGATGGATGGAGAGGTAGGGTGCGCTCATCTCCATGGCAACTTTATGCATTGTGGCCTCTCTTTTGTGCCACTTCTGAGACTGGATCGATACAATGAGACTGTGTGCTTCTTGTATAACTGCTAGGACTGATGAGCCCTGGGGTTCATGTGAATTCAGCTGGGGGTTCCCCCAGTTAAGTGTGTCCTTTAATTCCCAGTCAAAGCTTTGGTTCTCGCTACTTCCTGTTTCTGGGCTGCTCTCTTTCCTGTGGGCAGAGGAGGTGGGTTTGTATCTGACTAAAGGGTTAACCAGAGTATCGGTGGTGTACCAGCTTCCCAGGTACAGAGAGTGTATATGAGGGGCACTGCTATCCCTCGTGGGGCCGGGTCCTTTGTGTCAGTATTATTGGCCTATAGAGTGCAGCGCCTAAGAGAAAACACCTGGTCAGATGTACTTACCCTTTGTGTCAGGGTTCCGTGGCAGTGGAAGGGGTGCCGGCAGCCTGGTATATAACTCACGGTGATGCATTGCTGCCATAAGTGGGCGCTGTTTTTATTCTCTCCATCTCATTCGCCAGCAGCCTGGAATTGTGTCGCCGTTCAAACGCGTTTTCCTGAAAGGCGAGAAAGGGCGGGATAAGAAGGCGCAAGAAAAGGTGACGGAGCGGCGGCCGCTACATACGGTGTCTGTGTCACAGGCTGATCACCGCGTGGAGCCCGACGTGCTCTTGAACGACTACATTGAGAAGGAAGTAAAGGTAGGCGGACCCTGAGGCCACTCCCTCTAAGCTCTGCAGCAGCACAGAGCCCACTGAGCATGTGCAGTGCCCCGGACACTCCAAAGGTGCATTGACAAGATCTGAGAGGCGGAGCTGCTGGGGGCACATTTAAAATATGTAAATAAATGACACAGTCCATATTCTCTTGTGTTAGGAATAAGCGGACATTTTTTAGGGGAGGTTTATTTATGTCTTCCTGTTTCCCCAGTATTTAGGGCAGCTGACCTCCATTCCTGGGTACCTCAATCCTTCCAGCCGCACAGAGATCCTGCAACTATTGGACAATGCAAAGGTGGGTATGTGCTAAATATGCCACCAAGATTAGGGGAGATGGGGACCCTGAGTGATGTGAGAAGGCTGGGGGTACCCTCTTTAAAGGGATACTGTCATGGGGAAAAAACATTTCTTCAAAACCCATCAATTAATAGTGCTGCTCCAGCAGAATTCTGCACTGAAATCAGCTTCTCAAAAGATTAAACTGACGTTTTTATATTTAATTCTGAAATCTGACATGGGGCTAGACATATTGCCAGTTTCCCAGCTGCCCCCAGTCATGTGACTTGTGCTCTGATAAACTTCAGTCACTCTTTACTGCTGTACTGCAAATTGTGATATCACCCCTCCCTTTCCCCCCCAGCAGCAACAGAACAATGGGAAGGTAACCAGATAGCAGCTCCCTAACACAAGATAACAGCTCCCTGGTAGATCTAAGAACAGCACTCAATAGTAAAATCCAGGTCCCACTGAGACACATTCAGTTACATTGAGTAGGAGAAACAACAGCCTGCCAGAAAGCAGTTCCATCCTAAAGTGCTGGCTCTTTCTGAAATCACATGACCAGGCAAAATGACCTGAGATGCACCTACACACCAATAAAATAAATATATACACTTGCTGGTTCAGGTATTAAATTTGATATTATGGGGTGAATTATTTGCAGTGTAATTTAGAATTAAAAACTACATCATACAAATCATGACAGAATCACATTAAAGGATAAGTAAACCTTTTAAATAAGTGAATGTAAAATGGATGAGGAGGCTATTCTAAGCATCTTTGCAATGTACATTCATTATTTATTTTTAATTCCAAGATATTAAGGGATACATGTAGTGTTAATATGAATGAATTGTGTTACAACAGCGCCACCTGCTGGTCAGTTTCCCACCAGTCTGACCAGCAAGTAGTCAAGGAAGTTGTCAGGAGAAAGAAAGAGGCTGATGTTCTTCTGCTTAGGAAAGATTTGAGAAAGATTTCTAGTTGTTTTCCTAAGCAGAGGAACATCAGCCTCTTTCTTGCAGTTAAAATAAAATATATAATGAATGTAAATTACAAAAGTGCTTAGAATAGCCCCCTCATCAATTTTACATTCACTTATTTTAAAGGTTTACTTATATTTTGATGAGAAAGTCCCAATTTCAGCTATTTTAGAAACACAACTCCCAGCAACCTCCAGCTTTGTCATGTAACCCTTCCCCTCCTGCGTTGTGTCCATACAGAGGCAGCATCAGCTTCCAGCACAGCTGAGCCCAGAGCATGACGCTTTGATCAGTGTCTCCGCCTACAACATCAAGGTGCTATGGAGAGACGGAGAGGACATTATTCTTAGGGTTCCAATCCATGACATTGCGGCCGTCTCTTACATACGGGACGATTGTCTGCACTTGGTGCTCCTGAAAACAGGTGATTATCTGTGGCGCTTCTAGGGGACTTGCCATTCTCTGGCTGACAGATAGGGAGCTGCCAATCAGCTTGTGTGTCTCGTTCCATTGTTAGCTCAGGAGCCGGGGATATCTCCCAGCCAAAGCCTCTCTGCAGAAAGTGCCAAAGGATTAACATCGGGGTCCCTGTCTGAGTGTGGGGCGGTACCAGTGGATGTCTGCTGCCTGGTTGTCTTGGCTACAGAGAACAAGGTATGGGGGGTCCTGTAGGTTTGGGTTGGGGCTTGGAGCTCCTAGGAGCTGATTCTCATTCTCCTCTCCTATAGGCAGCTGCTGAGGAGCTGTGTTCACTGCTGAGCCAAGTCTTCCAGATTGTTTACACGGAATCCACCATCGATTTCCTGGACAGAGCGATTTATGATGGAGCCTCCACTCCCACCCGCCACATGTCCTTACACAGCGGTAACCCTCACGTTCTCTTCCAGCTCATTCTCCAATCACGTTCTCCAATCAAATTCTCTTACAGCACATTCTCCGATCACATTCTCCAATCACGTTCTCCAATCACGTTCTCTTCCAGCATATTCTCCAATCACGTTCTCTTCCAGCACATTATCCAATCAAATTCTCTTCCAGCACATTCTCCAATCACGTTCTCTTCCAGCATATTATCCAATCAAATTCTCTTCCAGCACATTCTCTCCAATCAAATTCTCTTCCAGCACATTCTCTCCAATCACATTCCCTGGCTCAGTTGGTCTCCCTTGTAATGTGCGTAAAAGTTCATCACACACTTGGTTATAGGCAATAATAGTCTGACATTAAAGGAACAGTTCAGCATAAAAATAAAAACTGGGTAAATAGACTGTGCAAAATAAAAAATGTATCTAGTTAGCCAAAAATGTAATGTATAAAGGCTGGAGTGACTGGATGTGTAACATAATAGCCAGAACACTACTTCCTGCTTTTCAGCTCTCTTGCTTTCCACTGATTGGTTACTGCCTGGTAACCAATCGTGGATTGAGGGGAGGTCACATGGGTCATAACTGTTGCTTTTGAATCTGAGCTGAATGCTGAGGATCAATTACAAACTCAGTGATCAGTTATGTCCCATGTGGCCCCCCTTATAGTCACTGACTAACTCAGAGTTAGAGAGCTGAAAAGCAGGAAGTAGTGTTCTGGCTATTATGTTACACATCCACTCACTCCAGCCTTTATACATTACATTTTTGCCTAACTAACTATATTAGGCTGTGCAACATAAAAACGTATCTGTCTATTTACCCTATTTTTATTTTCACACTGAACTGTTCCTTTAAGAAGCATGGTGACACAGGGGTCTGGGTTTGATTCCAGCCAGGTCACTATCTAAACAAAGCTTGAGTGGGTTTCCTCCCTCTCCCCCAAAAACATACAGGCAGGTTAACTGGCTCATGATAAAACAAACCCTATTGTGCGTGACTCTGATAGGGAACATAGATTGTAAGCTCCACTGGGGCAGGGACTGATGGTGTATAATGACTCCACTGTATAAATAAAGCACAAAAACAATTAAATCCTAATGACTTTTCTACGGTTTTTGCAGACGACTCTTCCACCAAAGTGGATGCGAAGGAAGTGTATGAGCTGGAAGCCAGTACATTGTAAGTCTATTATCTGCCATGATTGTAACAATGAGCTGTGTGTGTGGGCAGATCTGCCAATATGAATCCAAGTGCATCTTTATCAAGGGGAATCATATTTGTTCTCATTCACAGGACCCCCATACTGTCATTCTCGTTAACCTCCCTTATGTCATAAGGTTTCATTAGTGTAGAGAATGAATTTGAGACAGTTGAGCCCCCTATTGTTCCGCTGGGCCAGCAAACGATCGTTACTGAGCGGAGCAGCTTCTCTGGATGTTCCCCTGCTCAGTTTTATCACTCGTCTGACAATGAGCAGAAATGAGGAGAGATGGATATTTGACCAATCCTCAGGGTTAATTACATAAAGTGGCTCATGTAGAGGGATGGTTCTGTTACACCTTTTCTTTTCCCTTTGCAGTTCTTTCCCTGAGTCTGTGGATGCCGATGGTAATTCCCCAACTTCTCTCTCCAATCTTCATTCCCCCAACAAGACGGCGAGTGAGAGTGAGCTGAGTGCCACGGCTGCAGAGCTGCTGCAGGACTACATGATGACTGTAAGAGCCTTTACTTTATGTCTACAGCATAGCGCCCCCTACTGTTTGCAACACGGCCTTTCTCTTTTTAATTCCAGCTCAGGACTAAGCTCTCGTCGCAGGAGATCCAGCAGTTTGCAATGCTGCTTCACGAATATCGCAACGGCTCCTCCATTCACGAGTTCTGCATTAACCTGCGGCAGCTGTATGGGGACAGCCGGAAATTTCTTCTGCTAGGTAATGAGCCGCTGCCAAAAGTCTTTGTCCTTTCACTTATGCTTCATATTGTTTAGGTCTCTGTGAAATAGGCTTCAGTATGTCCTGGTATAAAACTCTTGTCTTTAATTACTTCCTGCTTTTGGGCTGTTCTCTTTCCTGTGGTCAGTCATGGGAATGGGGCTTAGTCTAATGCTTTTCTTCAGGTGACCATACGTGGGCCGATAAAAGCTGCCGACAGACCAAGACGGCAGCTTATTGACCCGTGTATGGGGTTCCCCGATCGAGATCTGGCCGAAAATCGGCCAGATCTTGATCGGATAGGACAAAAAATCCCCTTGGATCGCGGCCGCATCTGTTCGTTGATGCGATCCCGTGATCCGACCCCCGTTCCCATGCCCGGCCCACGATCGGATCAGCCCGATATTGCCCACCTCAAGGTGGGCATATAGGAGAGAGATCCACTCATTTGGCGACATCGCCAAACGAGCGGATCTCTGTGTATGGCCATCTTTTATAGCAGTGATGTTTATGGGCTGTGTAAATGATCAGTAGGTTGGACCATTAGAGGAGCCCATTCCCTATCTATCCTCCATTCTATAGAAATCATTGTACAAACTACAGTCACCTCTTTCTTTTGTATCCAAGCCCCACCCCTCCTGACCACAGGGAGGAGAGCAGCCTAGGATGGGGAAGTGACATAATAAACAATGAAATTCTGTGCCGTGTGGGTTAAAAAAAAGGGTGTGTCAGAGTTAATATGATCCACCTGCAACGTAATTACTCAAATAGGGGTTGGACAGGGGTCTGATACCCATTAGTATGTCTTCTATATTCTGATAATATAAAGAAAAGGTACTTCCCCAAGATTTATCTTAAAGGATAAGTAAACCTTCAAAATAAGTGAATGTAAAATTGATAAGGGGGCTATTCTAAGCACTTTTGCATTGTACATTCGTTATTTATTTTCTTTTTATTCCAAGATATTAAGGGAAATATGTGCTGTTAATATGAATGAATTGTGTTACAACGGCACCACCTGCTGGTCAGTTTCTCACCAGTCTGACCAGCAAGTAGTCAAGGAAGTTGTCAGGAAAAAGAAAGAGGCTGATGTTCTTCTGCTTAGGAAAGATGTGAGAAAGGTTTCTAATTGTTTTCCTAAGCAGAAGAACATCAGCCTCTTTCTTTCTCCTGACAACTTCCTTGACTACTTGCTGGTCAGACTGGTGGGAAACTGACCAGCAGGTGGCGCTGTTGTAACACAATTCATTCATATTAACAGTACATGTATCCCTTAATATCTTGGAATTAAACCAAAATACGTAATGAAAATACATTTAAAAATTTCTTAGAATAGCCCCCTCATCAATTTTACATTCACTTATTTTGAGGGTTTACTTATTCTTTAAGAAAACAATTGATCGATTAATAACTTAAAATTTCTTACAGTGATAAAATGAGTAATAAATAGAAATTAATTAGATACAATCAACTATTCATTTTAAACCCCAGAATTCACTAGTACTTGGTTCATATCCTGCTATTAATTCATGATTTTTTTAACTTAATACATTTTTAAACTTCATATATTTCCTCACATATATTTTTAAATAATATTCCGTGTCTGATTCACCATCAAGAAGTGATTCATTTAATGTGACTTGAAGAGACGCTCAATAGTATAATCAACTTGTTAAAAAATGGATTCACAGGCTTAAAGTGACTTTAGTGCAATTCATAAATGATTGATCAATTATAAATTAAGTTCATTCATAAAAGCAGAAAAGGGAAATTCCTAGAAGGTGGAGTTGTCCCCATAAGATCTGTCTGGTGTTTTATTTCAATGGGACACCACAAAGATGGAGAAGTGAGAGTACCTAGGACTGTGGTCTCCGTTTTTACTTTCCCTCTCTGTTTCTATAGAAACTCATTTCCCTAAAAAAAAACACAAATCCAAGGCCCCTTAAGAGCAGTAAGAGGAGAAGAGATTGATGCAGTAAAAATAGAGCGTGACCAAATTGACTCCTTGGAAATAAAAGGATGCTATATCTGTTCATGAGTGGTAACCAGCAGTGAATGTGTATTTGTCTTCCTGCAGGCCTCCGCCCGTTCATCCCGGAGAAGGACAGCCAACATTTTGAGAACTTCCTTGAAACCATAGGGGTAAAAGATGGCCGCGGTATCATCACAGACAGCTTTGGGCGTTACAGAAGGACAATGAGCTCCACTTCCCATTCCACGACCAATGGAAACGGTGCAGCCGGGGGCTCGGACGACCAGTCGGGGCCCTCAGAAGGGGATGAGTGGGACCGGATGATCTCCGACATCAGTAATGACATTGAAGCCCTCGGCTGCTGCATGGACCAAGACCCTTCTCACGGGGGCGCTGGAAACTATTCCTGATTCACCGGCTGATATAGAACCAGTCCCGTTTCCTCACCAGCATTAAGAACCAAAAAACAAAGATGGCAGCCGAGTTGCCATGTCCTTCTATTTTTTATTCCGTTCCCAAGATTGTATCCTCAAGCACTAGCACCATTATTCACGCCCAAGTTTTGGTTGGGTCAGAGCCAGATAGACTTTCCTCCAACGTCTCTCGGGACTTATCCGAAGCAGCAACTAAACTGGGAAACCATTCGTACGTCAGTGGGGTGACCAGTACAATTTGTGGGCTAACGATTCTTACACTTGGACGACGCTATTTTTACGCGTCCGTAGAAGTCGACGTTTACTGCAATGTGAAGAACACAAACCCGTGAGCAGCGTGAAAGCGTTTTTTTTTTTTTTTGGAGGCGTGTGGAAAAGATGAGTGTCTGGTGATTATTCTCCTTGTGTTTCAAGCAGAAGCAATGGCTTCCTTTCTATTAAGGCAACACTAAACCTAAAGTAGCTGCTTTACAGTTCTACGTGTAAGGGCTATAGCGCTTATAGTCACTGGGCGGGGACTAAGAATTGCCACCACTTTCAATGTCCTGTCAGGTCTGGTACCCCCTTTTCTATACATTTGGGTTTGCTTGTGCTACTCAGACTTCAATGATCTGCTCCGTCACTGCATTACAACTGCCAGATCCAGGGGGTTGCTGGCAGTTGTAGTTTGGCTCTTCAGAAGCAGCAGGATCTCCAGTGATGGGGCGGATTTACTGATGCCCTTTCTGCAGGCGTCCATCTTTAGTTTGGCTCTTGCTGCATGTTGTTACATGAGTTGTATAGAACACAAGCTGTTTACAGTCACAACACCCACAATCCATTGTGTCCCTCGCGCTGCTCCCGCTGCAGTGCCAATACATTTTGTTACAGAAATTTTATTTTTCATTTTGTATAAATATTTTGCAGTAGTTTTTTTTTTTTTTTTTATTTCTGTGCAAGGCCGGCTCCTCCTTCCTGCCATTGCCCCCCCCCTGTGCCTGATATTTATATGCCCTGCCTTCCTTGTACTCCACCTCTCAGGTCCGAGCAATGCAGCCCTTTAGCTCCGCCCCAGGGAGCCACACCCACATTCCAGCTACGAGTGCATCTGGCGCATGAGTTCTACTCTTTTACATCTGTATCCTGTTTATTTAGGGATAAACCTGTATCTCTGTCCACCCACCCCTGGATAAATCTCATGGACTCTTCCAAAAGAAGCTGATATCCAATCCTAGTGTCTCCCTTAAGGCTGCCACTAATACTAGGGACCAGCACACTCTTTCCCTGCTAGTGCCAATTAACTGCCATTCAATTGCTTCACAGCAGCAGTTCTATTTAAAGGGAAAGTGAAGAATCTGTCCCTGCATCTGTAGGAAGGAGCTGCAGCTGCCAGTGTGTAGAGTAAGGTGGTGTCAATCAGGGGGTAGAACTGTGGGATTGATTGGGCTGTAACTATGAGTGTTTGCATAGCAACATGTCAGGGAACAGGGCTGTAAGTGCATAGTGTGTATCATAGGGCAACACAGTGTTAGAGTATAGGGGCATTAACTGAAGGCGGGGGGGTGTTAGTGGAAGGGGCTGTAACTATAATCTTCCCATCAGGCCGTGCAATGTATTTGCTTTCCCACAATCCTTTGCGCTGTTCCCCGTATTCTCATAGCAGGTGAGACGCAGAGGAATCAGGAGACCATTTCAGTTTAGTTGTGAGACACCGATTGTGTTACTGACGGGGGTGTAGTTGTGCGATTGTCACCAGCCAATAGGAATCTGTTTTGTTTTTCTGCAGCTTTGTGCATCATTTCTGTTTGCCCTTTATGATTGGATACTTTTTGTATGTAGTGTTTTTACCTGTAAATACATGAGTGCATCTATAGGCTTCTGTGTGTTGTACCCTGTCTGAGTGCAAGCTCCTGGGCTGATTGTAAGTACCAACTGGAGCACAGAATCATGGGGAGTATCTCAATCACATGGTCGGCCTTGAGATGGGGGGGTAGTTCTACTTAACTGCTGTATCGTGATGTTGTTCTGATGTAGGGCAGGAGTCCCCGACCTTTTTTTTTACCCGTGAGCAACATTCACATGTAAAAATGGGTGGGGAGCAACTCAAGCATGAAAAATGTTCCTGGGGAGCCAAATCAGGGCTGTGATTGGCTATTAGGTAGCCTTTATGTGGACTGGCAACTATAACAATCTGCTCCTGTTTTGCGACCTCTGGGAGCAACATGCAAGTGGTGAGGCAGCAACAGCAGTCAAGGGGTCGGGGAGCAACAGCCAAGGGGTCGGGCAGCAACAGCATCCAAGGGGTCGGGGAGCAACATGAAAGGGGTCGGGGAGCAATATCCACGGGGTCAGGCAGCAACATGTTGCTCACAAGTGACTGGTTGGGGATCACTGGTGGAGGGAAATGCACCGACCCTAAGAGAAACGAGGTGTTTCATTGCTGCTAAGTGCCCCATGCATTGTCCCTGCTGACATCACTAAACACAGGGGAGGGGCAGCCTATAATTACAAAGAGCAGCTTTTTCCCAGTAAATATAACAAATATTACAAATGTGGTTCACTCTGCATATATACATGCTGGTGCTGTACAGAACTATGGTTCTCTGCACTTCCTGCTACTAAGCTGCTCTCCTTCCTGTGGTCAGCGAGAGGGTAGATCACAGACTGCTCTCAGCAAGGTGATTGGTGGGTAGGGATTCCCTGTATTTATCAGTACAGACCAAAGGAAGCAAATGACAAGCAGCTCCCTCTAGTGGTCAGAGCTCATGAGTAGAAACCAATGGACTGAACTGAGCAACGTAACAGTCATAGTTCTAATCTTTTCTCATTCATAGAGTTGTTGTTGGGCCACTGCCTGGAACAGAAGCCATTGGGCTCATTTTGTCATAATTTAGTCCTGAGCGACTGATCTTACCAGTGTTTGCTGCCACCTACTGGACCAACTACAAATGGCAATTCCCTGCATACAAAGCATGAGCTTGCCACAAATGCTAATGAATAATTATAAACACACAGTGTATATAATGACTTCAATGGCACAACATGTTAGTGTGGGGCTGGACTTAAACATGCAAAAATGCTGGATCCCAAATAGTTCCCACACTGCTTTCCTTCTAGATAAAACCCCTCCCCTGCGGTGCTGGACCTCCTGATAAAACCCCTCCCACGCAGTGCTATGTCTCTGGATAAAACCCCTCCCATGCAGTGCTATGCCTCTGGATATAACCCCTCCCACTGAGTGCTATGCTTCTGGATAAAACCCCTCCCACGCGGTGCTATTCCTCTGGATAAAACCCCTCCCACGCAGTGCTATGCCTCTGGATAAAACCCCTCCCACGCAGTGCTATGTCTCTGGATAAAACCCCTCCCCTGTGGTGCTGGATCTCGATAAAACCCCTCCCATGCAGTGCTATGCCTCTGGATATAACCCCTCCCACTGAGTGCTATGCTTCTGGATAAAACCCCTCCCACGCGGTGCTATTCCTCTGGATAAAACCCCTCCCACGCAGTGCTATGCCTCTGGATAAAACCCCTCCCACGCGGTGCTATGCTTCTGGATAAAACCCCTCCCACGCGGTGCTATTCCTCTGGATAAAACCCCTCCCACGCGGTGCTGCAGTAAGTAAGAGACCACAAAGCGCTTGGGATTATCAGGCAGTTTATTGGGCAGCGCTGATAAGTTGCAGCCTAGTAGGAATAAATGCAGGTCTAACATGGAGCTGGAGTAACTGTGTCTATACAGGAGCTGGAGGGCACACTGACTGCTACATGGTTAGTTCCTGCAGGGGGGACACAAACGCAGCACATTAGTAAAATTCATCCAAAACATGAATATGATTTGCCTATTTATTTAGCAGTGTAATTGTAGAGTTGTGCTCTGTACCCTCGCTGCCCCGTGGTGTAAAAGTAAACGAGTGCCACAGTTGATTAGACTACTTACCATGATGGCATTTACAATGTCGTTGTTGTTGTGGGCGAGTGCCCGCACGGCCTTGGCACGACACACGTTGGCCTGAGCCATCACCAGTTCTACGTCTCGCACCTCCAGGCCCGTCTCATCCACCTGCAGTAAAGCGAGACAGTTTGCTCAGTCACTGCTCATAAGATTAGACTGCCCTATGGTTGTGGCCAGTTCTGCTCATGGGCCCTTTGTGCCAACCAATCAAATCAATGCAGCTGTGTGGCTACATCAAATGTGATTGGTCAGCTACAGGCAGCCAAACAGGTGGCACTAGGACTGACCCATTTGCAGTCATTAAATGATAAGTAAAACTTTGATTGAATGTAAAATTGATGAGAGTGCTATTCTAAGATCTTATTTTTAATTCCAAGATATTAAGGGATACATGTACTGTTAATATGAATGAATTTTGTTACAACAGCGCCACCTGCTGGTCAGTTTCCCACCAGTCTGACCAGCAAGTAGTCAAGGAAGTTGTCAGGAGAAAGAAAGAGGCTGATGTTCTTCTGCTTAGGAAAGATTTCTAATTATTTTCCTAAACAGAAGAACATCAGCCTCTTTCTTTCTCTTGACAACTTCCTTGACTACTTGTAGTAACAAAATTCATTCATATTAACAGTACATGTATCCCTTAATATCTTGGAATTAAAAATAAATAAGGAATGTCAATTGCAAAAGTGCCTCATCAATTTTACATTCACTTATTTCAATGGTTTACTTATCCTTTAATATAGAGGTTTTTTGTTGTTGATCTCATATGGGGATTTAAGCCCATTTGTTTTACCTCCTCCTCTTCCTCGCTCTCCTCTTTTATTGTCAGGGTGGGCGTGGTCTCGGTGATCAGAGGGGAGTGTTCCATGGGGACTTTAAACTTCTCGGCCGCTGCTTTGTGCACTTGCTGCGACAAGTCTTCAATCTGGAAGAGAAGGGAACTGTGACAATGCTGCCTGCACCGACCAATCACATCTGTCTGGCACTCATCTGAGCAGCGAGCTTTGCATACTGACACCGACCAATCAGATGAAACTATGGGACAGACAAACGAAGACCTACCAATCATATTTGATTGTTATTAGCACTTATAGCACCTGGGCACCCCAAATAATAAAGTTGCCGCTAGGCCCCCTCTCACCTGCCATAAAGAATCACTGCTATTGGTTAGTGATGCACTGAATCCAGGATTCGGTTCAGGATTCAGCCTTTTTCAGCAGGATTTGAATTTGACCGAATCCTTCTCCCCGGCCGAAATGAATACAAATTTGCATATGCAAATTAGGAGCGGGGAGTGAAATCGCGTGCCTTTTTGTCACAAAACAAGGAAGTAAAAAATGTGTTCCCCTTCCCACCCCTATTTTGCATATGCAAATTAGGGTTCGTTATTCTGCCAAATCTTTCGCTAAGGATTCTGGGGTTCGGCCGAATACAAAATAGTGCATTCGATGCATCCCTACCGTTGGTTCACGGGCACGGCTCACCTTGGCTTCCCCGAACACAATGTAGATGTCAGAGGCGGGGCTCTTGAACACGTCCGGCTTTGTGATGACGAACAGAATGTTCTTGGACTTCCTGATGGTGATGCGGGTGACTCCATGTATCTGACGGAGCCCCAGCTTGGACATGGCCTGGAAGAACATCAACATGACGTTACCCATCACACACACACAGCCTCCTATTGTAACATCTTCTGGTCATATTCCGCTGGCCCAGAGTATCACAATATGGCTGCACACTGCTATCCAAGTGTCTATGGGGGAAATGTAATCAAAGTCGCACAGAGCAAAATAATTTGCACCAATAAGAATAAAAATCCACATCTCGCAATGTAATATTGTTCCTTAAACTGTTATTGCATTGCCAATTTTAATTCAGAAGTGCTCGAAGGTTAAAGGCATCATCGATTAAGGGCCATGTCCTTTTGGAAAGACACATTCATTCAACCTTTAAAGGGGAAGTAAAGTCGAAAATAGAATAAGGCTAGAAATGCTGTATTTTATATACTAAATATAAACATGAACTTACTGCACCACAAGCCTAATCAAACAAATGATTTATGCTTTCAAAGTTGGCCACAGGGGGTCACCATCTTGTAACTTTGTTAAAGACCAAGACTGTGCACATGCTCAGTGTGGTCTGGGCTGCTTAGGGATCGTCATAAATGATCAAAACAGCACAAGTCAAATAATATCTGCCAGAAGCCGATACAGCAAGACTGATTAATAATCAGAATATACAGACTGCACTGGGTCCTGTGTTGTCATGTAATCTAATGTGGATTTTATAGTTTTTGTATTGTTTAATACAAACTTTCTCCAGTGGCTGCAGCAAAATAATCCTCCAAATAGAATCCCAGTTTATCTGTTTAAATCTGGCTCCATGATCTTTGTCCCTGCAGCTGGAGTTGGAAACAGTAAAGGGGATGAAAAGGCAAATATAAAATCCAATACAAAGCTCTACACGGTCGCCGACTGCTCTACAGGGAAACAAACAAAGCTGCTTGAGTTCTGCATGGCTGGGAAGTAAGGTGGGGGCTCTCTCTGCTGCTCATAAGTATGATTGTTTCCCTGCAGAGCAGTTAGGGACCGTCTGATAATTCCTATCCACAGCAGTAAATGAAGGGGAAATGTCACTACATACAGTCAGGTTTCTTAGAAAAATGATACACATTTTTTACTTAAAGTATATTGGAGATAGGTTTTTTCATTAAAGTAAAATGGGATTTTATTTTTTTGCCTTTACATGCCCTTTAATCCGATGAATCTCTGTAGGCACAATGTAGTCATACAGGAGATGCCATACACAATGAGTGGCACAAAGCTGATGTCATGTCCTCATGTATTAATATTCACTCACCTTCCTGGCTTTCTTCTCACTGCGGCTCTGCTTGGCTTTGCTCATCGATTCTTCCCCAGGGGCCACACAGTGAGCCAGCTGGTTCTGCAACAAAATCAACTCAAAAGTATTATTATTAACATGTATTTATTAGTATGGCTATTGGTGTAATTTGGCCGCCCCCCTGCAGCCTCCAGCCCCTCCCACTCAGAGGCATAAAATGTAGTTCAGCAACAGCAGGAGGGTAACATTCACATCCCCATGCCAGGAGCCCCATGATTTTTAACTCTGTCCCTGAGCTTAGCTGATGGCAGTGAAATGGTTACCCCAGTCTATCCTCTAATAATAATACTCAGCCCCTGGGATCGCTGCGTCTGTGCTGATTACTGGGTGAGGGGAATCCCCGGAGTCCACATGGTACAGATCAGCATAAACACAATGGAAGAAACATATATGACTGCAAGAAACAAATAAGAACAACTGCAAAGTTGCTTCAGTCACTCTTATAAGTTGTGTACAAGGGGACGGTGCGCTGCTAAATTTTTTGCCTAAAACACCTAAAAGAAAGAAATATCCCGATAGTGTATTAACCTTATCAAAAGGGTCATTTCTGCTGATAGGAATTACTCACAAGTAATTGTCGGGTTTTCGCAATCAGCGGCTTTGTCTTTGTCCTTGTCTGTTGGATTTCAATGATTCCCCAGATAGATCCCCGAAGTCAAATAATATCGCACTCACTAGTATATAGAGTGTTCCCCATTAGTCAATGAATATCTCATCCCCCTGCAGATAGATGGTTCCCCAGAGGTCAAAGAATGTCTTACCCAAAATGACTCACGAGTGAGCAAATAGTGTTCCCCCCATTGTTCAAAGAATGTCTTATTCCTTAGCAGATAGATGGTCCCCCAGAAGACAAAAAATCTCACCCACTAGCAGATTGATACTAGAGGTCAAATTATGTCTTAGACAGATGAACACTTCCCATAACTCAATAAATGCCGTATCCATTAGCAGGTGGGTGTTCCCCAGAAGTAAATGTGCCACCCACTAGGAGATGAATAGACCTCCAAAGGTCTATGAATGGCTCACCCTCTAGCGGATGAATGTCCACCAACTCGTCATAAATGTCTCACTCACTAGTAGATAAGAAGGATCTCCAACTGTCAGTGATTGACTTCAAGGGACCCATCCTTCTAGTGGGTGAGCAAATAACTGGCTGCCCAGAAGCTAACGAATGTTTTATCTACATGTGTATAAATCAAGGGCAGGCAACTCATAACCCTCCTGATCCTCAGTTGCCTGATTTCAGGAATTACCTGACTGGATGAAGTAAGTGGCTCTGTTACATGTGGCTCCTCAAGTTCCGGAAGCGATTCATCGTTGCTCTCTGAGTCATTGCAGGAACCTTTCAAAGAAACAGTGAAGCATATTATCAAGTTCTACTGCCCAGTGGGACTATGTGGTGCCTCCTATGACCTGTGTTCCAGCAGGGGGCATAAGAACAGAGGGCAATACCTTCTCTCAAATGGAAGCTATTTTGTTGTCCTATCACAATTTATATGTGTTGCCCTTTCAAACTATATACGGTGGGCCTTGTTTGGTTCCATTCACTGTAAATTCAGTTATCCAAAGGATGTGACCATGGCTGGATATACCAGTTAGTATTCTTTGCCTCTCTGCTGAACAAGGTCTATAAGGGTTGAATATATATAATTAGTGTCCTTAGTTACCTCTGTGATTAAGTGACTCACAGCCTCTCTGCCTGGGGCCTGGTTTGGTGATACCAAGGAACGTCACTGCTGATGTTTCCCTGAGCGAGGGCATCTCTGGCCCACCTGACGTCAACTCGCTCTCACTGGAAGAGCTGGGATCCGGTGGATGAAAAGTGAGAAGGCTTTTCTTCCCCACAGGCTCTTCATAACTCCCTCCATGACACTTATTAGTACTTACATCAGGGGACTTGCAACTGGGCTGAGAGAGCGCTAAAAGAACACATACAGGTATCAGTAGACTAAAGCAAATTGATTCTTTAATGCTACTCATGCTATCTTACAGACATGGCCAGAACTAGACCTGTTACCTGATAGGGTTTTGTTGTGATCCTTTCCAAAGAACAATTTCTCAGGTTCTCTTTTGGTCTCTATGGAAGATGCAATTGGTTCAACTTTCTTCATCTCCTGCGTGATGCAGTCAGACATGGAGCAGATTGGTGGAGGTTCGTTATTGATGCTAAAGCAGGTATACTCAGGATTGTCTGAAGGATTGTGGGTAAGAGACACAGGCTTGGGGCTTCCACGCAGATGATACTTATGCTCAGAGTCCACCAACTTAACAGGGTGTGGCACTTTGCATTGATCCTTCTCATGTAGCACCCTACTAAGTAACCTGGATTTCACTTCATCTACTGATTCATTACTTGGCCCTCTGTCAGGAATTTTGCTTCCTGATACACTACATGGATCAGGTTTGTCTTTAAATTTCAAAGATATTTTTTTACCTTGGTCGGCATAATTGTTTCTTTTACCCTTCCTTGCCTCACCTCCATTAGAGGGAACAGCTACAGCCCTCTTGTGGTCATCCTCCTCACTTAATGGACATTTGTTCTTCTGAACATCAGCTCCTCCCTCATGTGAACAAACATGGAGTATCTTTGTAGGCTGCCATTTTTCACCCACACTCTGTTCATCTACTGGTAAATTGGACATTGACTTGCTATTCCCACCTATTTCTTCAGTTTTGGCTGATGGTTTTGATATCACTTTTTCTGTACTGGCAGACCTAACGCTGAGATCCAGAGGGTTCAGTTTACCAAAGGACCCTTGCAGTAATTGTGCCATTTCGTCAATGTCACTGAACAGCTCTCTTTGTTTTGTTCCAAGTTTTTCATCCTTCTCCAAAAAGTCAACTGAACATTTTTGAGAATCTCTCTTACAAGATACCGAGTCTTTTATGTCTTTTTCCTTTGTTCTCTGTTCCTCTGACCTTCTACAAACAATAGCATAGGTATCTACTGGATGATTATCTTCTAAAAGTAAAGCATCGCTATTTGTCAATGAGCGAGCACTATCTCCATCTTCTTCGCCCTGTTCATTATACTCTTTGGATACCTTTGGGGACTGTGATGTTTTGGTCTCACAGACTGGGGAACAGGGTTGGAGATATTGGCCAGAACCCTCACTCATGCCCCCCCTTTCCAGTGCACTGTTTGCTTTTCTTGTACTCCTTGCACAATCCTCTGAAGTCAAATGTATATCTAGTGGCTCTTCAGGACCATCCTTTTCATTCACTATTATATTGCCTTTGACTTCAACATTTTCATTTTTGTAATCTAAAAGAGTATTGGGCCTATGTAAATTTTCATTATCTACATGTGATGTACTTGTAAGGTATATGTGAGGTTCTTTGGAGGTAGGTGCATTATCATCCTGAATATGTACAGAGTTGTCAGTACCACTATGCACTGGTATACCTTTTGCAGCGTGCCCTTGATCTGGGATTTTTTCGGACACATGCTGTTCAATTCCCAGACTCACAGCTCCATATTCTGCTTGACTCCAATTTCCAGGCTGTACCTTTCTCTCATTGCATATATTCTGCTGCTTCAATGAACGGGTAAGTTTGCCACACTCTTCAGTCTTAAAGGCATAAGGACATTTGCCCATTGTATTTGGAACTATCAGATTATTTACACAGAGCTCGGAAGATACAGTCGCTGGATCTAACAGCTCAACTTCAACCTGTACTTTAGTTGTACCTTTCTTATCATCCACAAGTGACGTAGCTGCTGAGTGTTTATCTTCAGTGTGGGCTTCTTGTTCTTTATTGCAAACCAACATATTCTCTTTCAGGTCTGGTCTGCTTTCCTCTGACCGGGAGTGACTGGTGGGTGTAGAGTTGCTTCGTAATGTAACGTTATCGTTTTCTGTCCCAGATGTGGACTTAATTTGTACCTTGCTCGTCTCACAGGGTAAACCTATAAAACAAGCTTGATTATCTGCTTTTATAGATGATTCTCTATGAGTATTAAAAAGGGTGTGACTGTAATCCAATGAAGTTGGCTCTGCCAATAACTCGTTGGGATCTTGGTTTGATTTTCCTGCCATGGTGTCTTCCATAAAACCTGCAGACAGGATAGAATCTGAGCCACAGGGTGTTTGGTTTATATTATAATCGACTTCAACTTCTGTTTGCTGTGTGTATATCTGAGTGAGTATAGCCTGCCGGTCAAGAGAACTGACATTTTCTTGGTCATCACCTGAGTCTTCAGCCAGTTCCTCTGCTCTGCTCTTTTGTGCATCTTGGGGCAATGTATGTTCTGTCTCAGAAAGCTCTTCTACGTTTGACAAGGACTTGTCTTGATTTTCTTTGTCACGTGTCTCCAGAATACAAGACATTGATGTCTCTGTCTTGGAGGCTTCTGCAACATGCACATTACTTTGTAATTCACCTTCTTCAAAAGAGCCACTATCTTCACCCTCAGAGGAGAACTGATATACATTTTCGGTCACATTAATAGCTAGTGATGATTGCCTTCCACTTTGCTCATGCTGTTGACTGTTTTCCCTAATACTTTGTGCCACTGTGTTCAGAGGGGGTAATGAATCCAGCTCTTCATCAGTATCAAAACATGCGATTAGGCTTTCGCCGATGTTATCAGTTCCTACATTCAGGACATCTAATCCTGATGATATAGACTGTTGTTCTACTGGGCTTTCAGACCATGACCTCCTTTCTTCCTTTTTCTGTGCAGGACTTAAAAGCTGAGATTCAGTCTCAGGGACAGAGCTCCTAATCTGAGAGCCTGAAATGTGCTCAGTAATATTGCTTGTATCGGAGTCTTCAGCCTCACTTGCACTTTCCTGAGGGGTTTCTTTTGAGTCTGATTGTGATGATGTTTCTTTTTCTTTACTGCTATTGGAAGCTTCATTAACAGTATCAAAACTGGAACTCACCTTCTCCACGACATGTTCTTTTCCTCTTTGAAGATCTTCAGTATCCAAGGCAAGTCCAAGGACCCCAACTTCACCATCATATTCAGTCAGATCAGAAGATGTCTCCATCTCACTCTCACAGCTAGAATCTAAACAGTTGTGTTCGGTTTCTTCAGGAGCCTCTACATTTAGGGAGGCAGAATCATTTGTCACAGCATACTGTTCTGTGCTGTACCGTTTCTCATCCTCTTCTCCATCATAAGATGCAGAATCTGAGGACTCTGATGTGTCATCTTGATAAGCAAAGGATTCGTCTACACCTTCATTTATGGAAGTCTCTGACAAAGAATGAAGAAAGGAGGCAGAGGTGCTGTCATCATTCGCTTCTCCATACACCACCTCACTCTCTGCTGACTCTCCTTGAGGGAACAAGGTGATTTCCACTGACTCTGCTTCAAATATTAAACTTCCATGGAATGGTAGCATGAAGGCAGGAATCATGAGATCATTTTCAACACACTGTGGGATGACACCTGAAATTTCAGAATGCAGGTCATCTGTGTTCGCTGCCTGTAAGGTTGCCTGAGTTTCTGGAGAGCAGCTCTCCATGGACAGAGGTTCCTGGTCATGCTCATAAGATGGAGAGAAAGATTCGGAAGCAGCTGTGTTAACATACTCTGTACACAGTGGAATACTGGTAAATGATGGAGCAAAATCCGTTTCCCATTCATCTTCTTCTTCTTCACTGGATTGAACATCGCTTTGACCGCCATCAGTGACCACTTTGTTGACGGCATGCATGTTTTCATCTTCTAAATTAAGATCATAAAATTCAGGGATATCTTCTTCTTCTAGTATGTCAGGAGACATACAGCATGGATCTTCGTACATACCTTCCTCATGTGTAGTTGACGGATCTAAATAAGCAGTGGAAGTTTCCATTGCTTCTCCTTCAGCCATCATATTTGGAGAGCATGATGGAGAACCAGAAGCAGCAGAAGAAGCCCAGCTGCTACCTTCAGCAGTAATATAGGATCCAGAGGGGGATGTTGGGGGAGAACATAAACTGTCATTGTCTGGGTCATTATGGTCTTCTCTGAGGCTGTATCTTGAACATGTATGGTGCTTAAGGTGTGAATAAAGGGTTTTGATTGGACTGGAAGGAGCAGTAGTGTATCTGTCTGAATCTACAATGTATGCATGCCTATTCTGTGAGGACTGCATCTCGCACTCAAGATTGCAGGGTGACTTTTTGGTGGGTTCCAGAAATAATAAAGGCACATCGGTTACTGCTTCACCTTGTGAAAAGAAACTTTCCTTCAGAGAATAATCTATTCTAGACCCATTATATTCCAAGCGCATTTCATCAGAAGAATCAGACACAAAAATGTGTTTAATGCCAAGCTGCTCAAAAATCTGTCCAGAAAGTTCAGCTTTTGGATAACATGAGATCACCTCATCTTCCAAAGTATCCGAAACTGCTTCATGTTCAGTAATAAGGCCAAGCAGTTTATTTACAGTGCCTGTCTCCTCGCTGTTACAAGAAGTCTCTTCACCCATCACAATTCTGGTATCGAGCATGTCTGGCCTTAGTACCTCGGTGTTGATTTGTTCTCTGTGAATATCTTCACTGTCTTGCTCTTCAGGTTCCTTAGAAACCTCAAAGGGCAGGTGCTGACTAGTGGCAGAGCCCCCTGGAGGTGTTTCACTGCTTGCCCCTTCAGGCTGAGGCCTGTCTACCTCCTTGCCTTGTAGACATGAGGGATCCAGGTCTCTCTCTGCATCGTGTTCTGGGCTCAACAGAAGACAATCTCGCAGTGGGCTTAAAACTTTGGGCGTTGTGGGGTCACCACTAGGAGTTGAGGCAGTGGATGCAAACGGTGATAATCCTGTAACAATAATTATGATTATTGACATTTTTACAATGTTCTTAGAAAGGCAAGAAACAATATCAGCTACTTATATTAGAGAATTATATCAGAACGGACAGGATACCCAGAGCATTAGATATTTTCAAGTAGTGGATATATAGTGAATAAAGTACCCCCTCTTGTAAAATATAAGGATATTATAAGTTACCGAGGAGTTTCATGACCATATAAAAACACGAGGCCGAAGGCCGAGAGTTTTTATATGGTCATGGAACTCCGAGGTAACTTATAATATCCTCATATTTTGCAACTGGGGGTACTTTATTATAATACACAAGTTTTAGTGAGTCATGTGACAGAAATGACATCAGAACTCACCGTTTATAACTGATGAGATCAGAACTCTCCGTTTATAAGGATATAATTGACAAGATATTCATGGCTTTTGTGTATTATAAATGAATATATGTGAAGACTCCTACCATTCCATTTCTGCTCCCCTTACTTTTCTCCATCCCCAGGACATACATCCGCCTATGCCTAAATTCTCACACATTATAATTGGAATATTTACAAAAAAGATGTCGATTGGCCTTTACTCCCTAATAACATAAGTTTATACAGTATTGTTCGGTTTTTAGTCACTTTTTATACATGTTCACTTCATATATCAGTTTCTAAACTATTTAAATAAAGATGTAATTTTAGGAAAAGCCCATTAGGGGTCACTGTTTCCTTCTGTATAAAACTACAGCTGTTTGAAATGGACTGTTAGCCTATGATTAAGGGATACAATCCCGAAACGCGTTAGGCGGCTTTCAGCAGTTTTTTCCCAATAAACCTTTCCAGAAGTGCCGTCAGTCTGTGGAGTTTTTGCTATTCTTAGAAAGGCAACCTATTGTTTCTCAAAACGGCATATAGAAAATCTGATTAAGCATAATGATACATTTTAGGCTATTTTGGGAAGAGGCAGACTTTGGTTTTTCAAGCTAATACAGAGCAACATGCTCCTATATATGTATATATATATATATATATATATATGTGTGTGTTTTGGATAATACCATAGCAATATAGCTAAATTGGTCAGAATTATCTATCCATGGACTGGTCCAACATGACTGCCGTGGAGTCAGGAGGACTGGGTTGAGAACCAATGCATTACAAGAGACCTATAGTAACCAAGCATTCCAATAGATAAGATCTATTTATATTTTAATTATTTTATTCTGGCAATCTGAAAAAGGCCTTTAATACACAAAAAAGGCTTTCACAAGATCAGATACATATGCTGAGGCCAATGCCCAATCTTGGAGTGACGCACGATATAAAGATGTATTTATCAAAGGACTTAGACTGGACAGGAAAGGGACGGTTTGACTGGGGAAATATTTAAAGGATTCTGTCATGGGAAATCATGTTATTTTAAAAATGAATCAGTTAATAGTGCTGCTCCAGCAGAAATCTGCACTGAAATCAGTTTTTCAAAAGAGCAAACAGATTTTTTTATATTTAATTTTGAAATTTGACATGTGGTTGGCATATTGTCAGTTTCCAAGGTGCCCCCAGTCATGTGACTTGTGCTCTCATAAACTTCAGTCACTCTTTAATGCTACACTGAAATTTGGAGTGTTAACACCCCCCCTTCCCCCCCAAGCAGCCTAATAATAGCAGGTAACCAGATAATAGCTCCTTGGAACATATGAGAATAGCACTCAATAGTAAAAATCCAGGTCCCACTGTGACTCCTTCAGTTACATTGTGTTGGAGAAACAATAGTCTGCCTAAAAGCAGTTGCATCCTGAAGTGATGGCACTTTCTGAAAGCACAGGATCAGGAACAATGAGCTAAGATGGTTGCCTACATATCAAGGGGGTTATTTAAATCCGAATGCCAAAAACTGAAATGATTCAAGTTTTTTTTACTATAAAATCTGAATTTTTAGTGGAAAAAAAACCTCAAATTTTTCGAGATTTATTATACCCCGAGGATAGAAAAAGTCAGAGTTGCGCATAAGTCAGTGGGAGAGGTCCCTATACTATTTGGAAGTTTCTGTGGTCTGCGCTGGAATTAGCCCGAAAATCTGACTATTTCTGACTTTTCTGGCAAAAATCCATAAAATTCTGTCTTTTCATGAAAAAGCCAGAAAAAATCGAATGATTCCAGGAACAAATCATACGATTCAAATGTTTGCTCGATTTTTTTGAGTTTGTCCCAGATCCGATTAAATCGTGTTTTTTTAATAATAAATAAGGTCCAATTGGTCAGACTTTTTTAATTGAAAGTTTTTTATAAGTATGCCCCCAAAAAGTAGACCTAAAAAAATATATACTTCTCGGTTCAGGAATAACATTTTATATGGTACAGTGAATTATTTGCAGCGAAATATAAACTACACCATAATTATTTGTGAGAGTATCTCTTTAAAGGGATGGTTGACCTGTAAGGTAACTTTTAGTATGTTATAGAATGGTCAATTCTAAGCAACTTTTCGATTGGTCTTCATTATTTGTAGTTTTATAATCATTTGCCTTTTTCTTCTGACTCTGGAGCTTTCAAATGGGCATTGCTGACCCCTTCTAAAAAGCAGGTTACAAATGTATTGTTATTGCTACTTTTTATTCCTCATCTTTCTATTCAGGCCTCTCCTATTCATATTCCAGTCTCTTATGCAAATCAATGCATGGTTGCTAGGGCAATTTGGTCCCTAGCTACCAGATTGCTTAACATGCAAATTAAAGAGCTTCTGAATAAAATGCTAAATAACTCAAAAAACTTAACTAATAAAAAATGAAAACCAATTGCAAATTGTCTCAGAATATCACTCTCTACATCCTACTAACAGTTATCTCAAAGGTGAACAACCCCTTTAAGCTCTTAGAAAAAATCAGGACAAGACCTTGGAAAGCTAAAAGGCAACAATACTGCATTGAAGTGCTATACACATGTCATTTTATATGTTCCAAAGCATTTTTATCTGTTATTTGTACAGGTATGTGACTTGTTATCCGGAATGTTTGGGACCTTGGGTTTTACAGAAAACGGATCTTTCCGTAATTTGGGTCTTCATGCCTTAAATCTACTAGAAAATCATATAAACATGAAATAAACCCAATAGGCTGGTTTTGCTTCCAATAAGGATTAATTATATCTTAGTTGGGATCAAGTACAAGCGACTGTTTTATTATTACACAGAAAATGGAAATCATTTTTAAAAGTTTGGATTATTTGGATAAAATGGAGTCTATGGGAGACAGCCTTACTGTAATTCGGAGCTCTGGATAAGGGGTTTCCGGATAAGGGATCCTATACCTGTACATGGTTTGGAGCATATTTACACTGACACCTCAATTTTACATCCCTTGGTTTTAAGTTTCCCCTCATTTTCCACATTTTTTGGTGGTCCCACCTGTATATATTATGCATAATCTATTTTCCTGATTTTATATTTTGGTCCCCTGAAAAACAAATAATGGGGGTTGTACTGTAATATATAAAATTATATAGGGCTAAGGAACAAATAGGTTTTATGAGCATTTGCCTTCTGCCTATGTGGTCACAGAAGCGCCCATAATGTTTTGCTAGTCAGTAGGCGGAGTCTGTTCTCCATCAAATTGCCGTCACTACCAGGGATGCACCGAATCCTCTGCATAAAATTCGGCCAAATTTATGCAAATTAGGATTATGATTCGGTTCGGCCGGCCAAAGGGATTCAGCCAAATCGGAATCCTGCTGAAAAAGGAGGAATCCCGAACCAAATCCTGTATTCTTTGATTTAGTCCAAAATACTGTTGCTCCCCTTAAGCTGATACAAACTGGTTTTGGGAAAATCTGAATGAAGTCACAAATCTTAGAGTAAATTTATAGGAACAATATACGTAGCCATCAGATAATATGGATTATAATAATCAGCACCTTAACTAACTGCCATGTGCATATCAGTGAATATTGATATTACCTCATGAGCCACCATTTTGTGCTGCTCTGAGAGCTCCCCCCACAGATCACCTGACAGGAAATGATGCAGGCTCAAAAGCTTTTCATTTATTTTCAGAAATCTCTAATGCCCCAAATTCTGCATGCTTATTCAGTGTTTGGAAATTCACACAAATTCAAAATGGCCACTTTCCATTCAGTATGTGAGGTGGGAACTGGGAAGTATTTGGCAGCCATTTTGTTTCTGTTGAGCTGTAAACGCCATTTACTCCCAGTAACGCCTCCCCACACAGCAACTGAACTCACTCCTCTCAGATAGAAGTGGAAAGTATTCCCCCATTAAAGAACTGCCTGATTTTATACAATCCCATACTATTTGTACATGGATTAAGCAGTTACTTTTAGTCACATGTGAAGATTTTAATGATTGATGGGGTTGTTGTCCTCTGACAGAATCTAGTAACCCCGTCAGTCTCATTATACAGGGGAATCTAGTAACCCCGTCAGTCTCATTATACAGGGGAATCTAGTAATCCTGTCAGTCTCATTATACAGAGGAATCTAGTAACCCCGTCAGTCTCATTATACAGGGGAATCTAGTAATCCTGTCAGTCTCATTATACAGAGGAATCTAGTAACCCCGTCAGTCTCATTATACAGGGGAATCTAGTAATCCTGTCAGTCTCATTATACAGAGGAATCTAGTAACCCTGACAGACTCATTATACAGAGGAATCTAGTAACCCTGTCAGTCTCATTATACAGAGGAATCTAGTAACCCTGTCAGTCTCATTATACAGAGGAATCTAGTAATCCTGTCAGTCTCATTATACAGGGGAATCTAGTAACCCCGTCAGTCTCATTATACAGGGGAATCTAGTAACCCTGACAGTCTCATTATACAGAGGAATCTAGTAACCCTGTCAGTCTCATTATACAGAGGAATCTAGTAACCCTGTCAGTCTCATTATACAGAGGAATCTAGTAACCCTGTCAGTCTCATTATACAGAGGAATCTAGTAACCCTGTCAGTCTCATTATACAGGGGAATCTAGTAATCCTGTCAGTCTCATTATACAGAGGAATCTAGTAATCCTGTCAGTCTCATTATACAGAGGAATCTAGTAACCCCGTCAGTCTCATTATACAGAGGAATCTAGTAACCCCGTCAGTCTCATTATACAGGGGAATCTAGTAATCCTGTCAGTCTCATTATACAGAGGAATCTAGTAACCCCGTCAGTCTCATTATACAGGGGAATCTAGTAATCCTGTCAGTCTCATTATACAGAGGAATCTAGTAACCCCGTCAGTCTCATTATACAGGGGAATCTAGTAACCCTGTCAGTCTCATTATACAGAGGAATCTAGTAACCCTGTCAGTCTCATTATACAGAGGAATCTAGTAATCCTGTCAGTCTCATTATACAGAGGAATCTAGTAACCCTGTCAGTCTCATTATACAGGGGAATCTAGTAACCCTGTCAGTCTCATTATACAGAGGAATCTAGTAACCCTGTCAGTCTCATTATACAGAGGAATCTAGTAATCCTGTCAGTCAGTCTCATTATACAGGGGAATCTAGTAACCCCGTCAGTCTCATTATACAGGGGAATCTAGTAATCCTGTCAGTCTCATTATACAGAGGAATCTAGTAACCCTGTCAGTCTCATTATACAGAGGAATCTAGTAACCCTGTCAGTCTCATTATACAGAGGAATCTAGTAACCCCGTCAGTCTCATTATACAGAGGAATCTAGTAATCCTGTCAGTCTCATTATACAGAGGAATCTAGTAACCCTGTCAGTCTCATTATACAGGGGAATCTAGTAACCCTGTCAGTCTCATTATACAGAGGAATCTAGTAACCCTGTCAGTCTCATTATACAGAGGAATCTAGTAATCCTGTCAGTCAGTCTCATTATACAGGGGAATCTAGTAACCCCGTCAGTCTCATTATACAGGGGAATCTAGTAATCCTGTCAGTCTCATTATACAGAGGAATCTAGTAACCCCGTCAGTCTCATTATACAGGGGAATCTAGTAATCCTGTCAGTCTCATTATACAGAGGAATCTAGTAACCCCGTCAGTCTCATTATACAGAGGAATCTAGTAATCCTGTCAGTCTCATTATACAGAGGAATCTAGTAACCCTGTCAGTCTCATTATACAGGGGAATCTAGTAACCCTGTCAGTCTCATTATACAGAGGAATCTAGTAACCCTGTCAGTCTCATTATACAGAGGAATCTAGTAATCCTGTCAGTCTCATTATACAGAGGAATCTAGTAACCCTGTCAGTCTCATTATACAGAGGAATCTAGTAACCCTGTCAGTCTCATTATACAGGGGAATCTAGTAACCCTGTCAGTCTCATTATACAGGGGAATCTAGTAACCCTGTCAGTCTCATTATACAGAGGAATCTAGTAACCCTGTCAGTCTCATTATACAGAGGAATCTAGTAATCCTGTCAGTCAGTCTCATTATACAGAGGAATCTAGTAACCCTGTCAGTCTCATTATACAGAGGAATCTAGTAACCCTGTCAGTCTCATTATACAGAGGAATCTAGTAACCCTGTCAGTCTCATTATACAGAGGAATCTAGTAACCCTGTCAGTCTCATTATACAGAGGAATCTAGTAACCCTGTCAGTCTCATTATACAGAGGAATCTAGTAACCGTAACCCCGCCAGTCTCATGGTACATGGAGATCTAGTAACCCTGTCAGTCTCCTGATACAGAGAGAGATCCAGCAACCTTGACAGTCCTGCTGGCAAGTAGAGGGCCCCTCCTCTATTAGACTGTTATACTGATCAGTGCATGATACAGAATGGGATCTAGTTAGACTGATCAGCACATGATACAGAATGGGATCTAGTTAGACTGATCAGCACATGATACAGAATGGGATCTAGTTATACTCATCAGTGCATGATACAGAATAGGATCTAGTTATACTGATCAGCGCATGATACAGAATAGGATCTAGTTATACTGATCAGTGCATGATACAGAATAGGATCTAGTTATACTGATCAGCGCATGATACAGAATAGGATCTAGTTAGACTGATCAGCACATGATACAGAATAGGATCTAGTTATACTGATCAGTGCATGATACAGAATAGGATCTAGTTATACTGATCAGCGCATGATACAGAATAGGATCTAGTTAGACTGATCAGCACATGATACAGAATAGGATCTAGTTATACTCATCAGTGCATGATACAGAATAGGATCTAGTTATACTGATCAGCGCATGATACAGAATAGGATCTAGTTATACTGATCAGCGCATGATACAGAATAGGATCTAGTTATACTGATCAGCGCATGATACAGAATAGGATCTAGTTATACTGATCAGCGCATGATACAGAATAGGATCTAGTAATGTTGCCTAGTTGACATACAACAACCCACCTGCAACAATCATATGATCATTTGTCCCACTGCACTTTCCACTATCCCACCTGCAACATGACCTGCATAGAGTGGGCCAGCTTATATATATATATATACACTGTATATGAAATAAATCTATTGGATCTCATGTATATCAACATCATGTGGTCACATCCTCACTGCACCTCCATCTAATGGATAAATATTGTTTCGTGGGGAACACAATTTTCCCACCAGCAACTGTCATGTGATGTTTTGTGCCACTGTCACCGGCTGGTCCAGTATTTAACCCTTTCAGCCCAACACTGGAGAGTCTCAGCGCAGAGGGAACTACCTGGCGATGCCCTGGGAACACGTTCCATAACTGCCTGTTATTTGCCGCTATGGCATTTTCTCAGGTTTAAAATAAACAGTATTCAGGTGACCTGCACAAAGTCAGAGCGAGGCTCCATAATAATGGCCAAGGCTCTCGTCTGACACAAATACAGCAGCAGCCTCTCTCCCACTCCTGGATCCCAGGGAAAGCACTTTGGAAATGTAGGAACATTGAGCAGACTCTCAGTGTATGGGAGGGACACAGCACATTCTACTCACCTGACTGGGGATTGTGGGACTGACAGTTGAGCAGCAGCAGCAGGGCCACTAGTCTGATGGAGCATGATGGGTAAGACTGGGGGATGGGCACGAGTATAAGAGGGGTATGTCATGGGCACGTGACCCCGAGTGATGGATCAATGTTACAGACTGGCCATTACACTGGGGCAGATAATAGGAAATGATAAAGGATGAGGCACGTGATCTCCTGGGCCACACCCCCCAGACTGACACAAAGATGTGAATGTGCCAATGCCCCCCGTGTGCCCCTGATTTACACCCACATCTACAGTCTGAGCCCATTCACTGCCCCGCCCTCCTCTCACCTGATTCAGCATCTCGGTGCCCTCGGGAGGCTTCCCCTGGCATAATGGTGTGAGGAGCGAGGATGAGAGACACGGGCAGCATTAGCTCGATCCCTCCTGTGCTGCTGCTGAGAGACGCGCATGCGCACTAGGCACATTAGCGCATCTTCTCGGACTGATGCTCGGCCAGGCTGTGTGTGTGTGACGTCAGGGAGTGTGATGTCACGGGCAGAGTGTGCGGACTAAAGCTTGCGAGGGACCCCATTACCGGCCATTCCCTGCGTGTAACCCAGATCCTCTATCTAGCCTAACAGCAAAGGGTTCATATGTGATTTAGTGTGGGGTGTGCTCAGGGTTTGTATTGTTACTGCCACTGCCACAGCCTGGAAGAGCGGGAAACTATAGAATAACCACGTGATCTGACGGCAGAGCCCCGGTGGGTTATGGGTCAGTCATTCCCAGGGGCAAATCTTGGCACCCTCAGGGTTACCAGGTGTCAGTTTCAAAACTAGCCCAGAACTAGCCAAGAGGCACTTCAAAACCAGCCCAAACATAACAGTGAAAAAAAGTCTAAGAAATAAATGAAAATATCGCTTTAGGTTTTTCCATGAAGCAAAATGTGACAGATTTGCCCGTCGCTAGGGGTGTAACTAGAGAAGCGGCTCCATGAGGCCTAATCTATAGAATTCCAAGAAATATTGGTAAAACAGATCAACCTCTAGACATTTTGGTGACCAGCAGATTTTTGCCCCAAAATTGTCTGAAATTGAGGAAAGTCACTAGGAATAGCTTAAGAATGACGGGAGACTGGGGAAGAGCCCAAAAAAACCTTACACCAGGGGCCACCCAAAAACCTTAGACCAGGGCCCATCCAAAAACCTTACACCAGGGGCCACCCAAAAACCTTACACCAGAGGTGTTGATACAGATATACACCGTGTGCTTTACAACAACATCCTTTTTTCCTAACATTATATGCAGCTTTAAGAATACACCCCATAATGACAGTCCCAGCCTAAATAGGGAATAAACCCCAACAGCAAATATATGAACGAGAGGAATATTTACCCTTAGAAGCTGTGGCTGCAAATCGGGAATGCAGGAAACTCATAGATTATTTTCTAGAAATAACTCATTTGAGTCACAAACCAGCTGAGTAATTATCTTTTAATAATTGATGGCATTTTGGTGGTTTCCATGGAAACCAAATCCTTACCAAGGCAGTAAGACAGGAGTCAGGAAAGCCCCCTGCATGAGCCATTATACTGGTGACCTGTAGAGGTAAGTAAACAGTTTATATTGGTTCATGTACAGCCAAGTTTTGGTGTAGTATGGGACTCTCTGTCGTAAAGCAAGGATTGACTGCTGTTTACTGGCTAGAGAGGAAGCAGTTGCAATCAGATGAGTACTGGGAACTATTATAGGTGATGAATCGGTGGGCCATGCCAACACCCCAGGTGAAATATAGTAGGGAGAGATGGTGCCTATAGTAACAGTGGGATAAATAGTCTCTGGGAAGGGAGTGTGACTGTGGGATAGCAGGTATAGTAGGGAGAGATGTGTCTATAGTAGCAGTGGGATAATAGTCTCTGGGAAGGGAGTGTGACTGTGGGATAGCAGGTATAGTAGGGAGAGATGGTGCCTATAGTAACAGTGGATAATAGTCTCTGGGAAGGGAGTGTGACTGTGGGATAGCAGGTATAGTAGGGAGAGATGGTGTCTATAGTAACAGTGGATAATAGTCTCTGGGAAGGGAGTGTGACTGTGGGATAGCAGGTATAGTAGGGAGAGATGGTGCCTATAGTAACAGTGGGATAAATAGTCTCTGGGAAGGGAGTGTGACTGTGGGATAGCAGGTATAGTAGGGAGAGATGGTGCCTATAGTAACAGTGGATAATAGTCTCTGGGAAGGGAGTGTGACTGTGGGATAGCAGGTATAGTAGGGAGAGATGGTGCCTATAGTAACAGTGGATAATAGTCTCTGGGAAGGGAGTGTGACTGTGGGATAGCAGGTATAGTAGGGAGAGATGGTGCCTATAGTAACAGTGGATAATAGTCTCTGGGAAGGGAGTGTGACTGTGGGATAGCAGGTATAGTAGGGAGAGATGGTGCCTATAGTAACAGTGGGATAAATAGTCTCTGGGAAGGGAGTGTGACTGTGGGATAGCAGGTATAGTAGGGAGAGATGGTGGATATAGTAACAGTGGGATAATAGTCTCTGGGAAGGGAGTGTGACTGTGGGATAGCAGGTATAGTAGGGAGAGATGGTGCCTATAGTAACAGTGGATAATAGTCTCTGGAAGGGAGTGTGACTGTGGGATAGCAGGTATAGTAGGGAGAGATGGTGCCTATAGTAACAGTGGGATAATAGTCTCTGGGAAGGGAGTGTGACTGTGGGATAGCAGGTATAGTAGGGAGAGATGTGTCTATAGTAACAGTGGATAATAGTCTCTGGGAAGGGAGTGTGACTGTGGGATAGCAGGTATAGTAGGGAGAGATGGTGTCTATAGTAACAGTGGATAATAGTCTCTGGGAAGGGAGTATGACTGTGGGATAGCAGGTATAGTAGGGAGAGATGGTGCCTATAGTAACAGTGGATAATAGTCTCTGGGAAGGGAGTGTGACTGTGGGATAGCAGGTATAGTAGGGAGAGATGGTGTCTATAGTAACAGTGGATAATAGTCTCTGGGAAGGGAGTGTGACTGTGGGATAGCAGGTATAGTAGGGAGAGATGGTGTCTATAGTAACAGTGGATAATAGTCTCTGGGAAGGGAGTGTGACTGTGGGATAGCAGGTATATATTAATACATCATACTAAATATTAATTTAAAGGTGATAAACCCCTTTAAGGGTGTAGGGATCTATAGGATATCCTATCCCTATAGAGTTAATCCCCTACCTTTTGTATGTAGTTCTCTTTTCCCTTGTTATTGGGCCAAGCCCTTGTAACTGGTAAAGTGTAACACCCACACCTATTGGACAAAGAGTGTAATGACACTCCCCTGCAATACTGCTATATAGTGTTGTGCAGGGAGTGTCCTCTTCCTCTTTGGCTCCTGGTGCTGCTGCTAGGTGAATCCCCATTGAGCCTGGGATCACCATAGGCCCCAGTAAGCATTTACCCCAGAGGGACCTGACACCTTTGGTGCTAAGTCGGGGACCAGGTAACCCCGTGAACGAGGACCAGCTAAGATAGTAAGATCTTGTTATAGTCTCTCTAGGAGAGAAAGACAGAGAGGTGTAGCAAAAAGAGCAGTTGTCGCTCCAACGAGGATTGTAGTAGGGAGTAGCTTCCCACAAGGCCTGTTTGCCTTTAGAGCAGGGAACTCAGTTGATAGGCATCTAGGTGAGCAAAGGACTACCTGTACTGGCAACGTCGGTTGAACTGGGAATTGATGTACACCTATCTGCAATATCTTTTGGGAGTCGCACCTGTCTGACTGTGAACCTTGTACTGTCCAAAGTGATTCCACCTGCTGTGTCCTCAGTATATTTGTAAGTAAACCTGTGGTCATTTGCCTCTGGCATAATAAATCTGTGCTCCTGTTTTACCTTTTTAAAGAACCTCCTGGCGTCCATTATTCTATTTTGCACTTAAATGCCTGTAAGTTGTAGTTCAACTACAGTTTAAAGGGGAAGCTTCCAATTGGCGAAGGCTCTGCCCTGGGTGAAGATTCGCAATGTAACCCATGCTCACTACCTAGCTGGTCACCCTTAACTCCTAATTGGCAGAATAGGCCAAGAAAGCGTTACAGTTTGGCGCCCAACGTGGGGCCACGCCCCTAAATCCAGGCTATTTTTGTATTTTTGTGATTTAGTGTTTTTGTGCACTGTCGCTTTAAATTTGCAGCGGACCTGATTGGCAAAAGGCTGCCTGCACGTCTTTTTCTACTAAATTTGCTAGGTATTTTTTCCCCTAGTATCTCAGGGCCGTGGGTTCGGGCTTGGAGGTTCTATTCCCGATACACGAGCCTGCGCCATAGCTCAAGTCTCGCGAGCGCGAGATTTCGCTGGCGCCAATCTTTTTCCCGCGCAGTAACTGTTGGTGCGCTTTTTGGATTAAGGCGGTCCCTGACGTCACGTCCCGCCGCCATTTTTGTGAAGAGACTTTACAGAGAGAGGACGTGTGCATCACAGCTCCACCTGTTTGTGCCTGTGGACTTCCGGCGGTTGCTTAGAAAGTTTCACTGCACTACCTACTCTTCACACCAAGCGGTACCTGCTTATTACCGCTCCTCATTTCAGCAAACCGGAGGATTTTCACATCGCTCCTGTTCAAGGTGCTGCACCATCACGGACCACGGCTGTGGCCCATCCACGTGCAGACCTTCCGGACTTCCCTACTAATTGCCCTGCGGCTGCGGGCATAGTGGAGGACTACACTACATTCTTCATTCGGGTAAAACCCTTTTCCGTTATTATGACTGACCATTACTGGGAGGGTTGGGAGGATGCGGAAGAAACCCTAACTGGGGCCCCGCTGTTCTCGGATGAGGACATTGAAGATGTAGACTTTGGCCTTAGATATATTTGGGCCAGGACATATGGAGAAAAACTCAATGTCCACTTTAACCGGATAGTTGTTCCCTATTGCGGGCACTGTACCCGTGAACTATCCACAGAGACCTGTAACTTTCACTCATCGTGTCCCTATTGTTTTCACGAGTGCTGTTTAGGTCCCTATGTACTTTATGCTGATCCTAAAAAGGGCATAAAGACAAAATCCATCGCTACAGACACAGATGGACTGTCTTCAGTGTCAGGAGACTCTGCTCCTGCACCTGTTCCCGCATATCCTCATCACCTCTCCTCAGTGCGGCCTCCCACCATCCAAAGTCTGCCCACTCCTATAAAAGCTCTGTCTATTTCACAGTCACAGGGAGTAGGCGCTAGTGGGGATGCAGCCACAAAGAGTGAGGATCCACGTGTTCCACCCAGAGGGAGGGGGAGTACTATGCGCAGGAACCGTGATGTTGTACCTAGGCCTATCACTCCTAGGCCGGCCACACCCAAGCCTCCCACGCCTAGGCCTGCTACTCCTAAGCCAACCACTGCACCAAAAGATGAGGCTTCATCCACAGTGGTTCCATCAGTGTGTTCCAATTCTCAGCAGCCTGTTGCCTGCTTGTCAAAACCCTTGCTTTCTCCAGAGGCACAAGGTTTCTGGGTCTCTCAGGGAAGGGCCAACCCTAAGAAGGCACGCACAGTGTCTAGGGTGCAACGCATCATCAATGCCCGTGTTCGTGACCGTTGGGGTTATCCAGTGCCCTATGCACCTGAGTGGGTTTATGACGAAGTGGAGAAGAATTTGGAAGAATGGCTTTATGGAGAACTTTTAAAGAAAACAGATGTGGGACCCAAGGGATTGTTCCAGAGCGATCCACAGAAGCAGGTTCTGCACATAAAGCTCTTTCCTCTGTGTGTGATTGTGGCTCAGAGAAGTGTCCCAGGGAGGGGAGTTACAGTTCAGTCTGAGCCTGGGTGGAGTCCCGCCATGTTATAGTGGAGCTGCTCTCCCATATAGCGGAGGCACAGGACTCCTGTAGCGCCACAAGGAAATCACTGCTGGATTTGTTGCAGGAGCAGAAAAGGGCGACACATACACGACACAAGATCTAAACAAAGGGCAAGTATCTCTTTATCTAACACTTATTTTCTCTTGCCTAGATTGGGGGACACAGGCACCATGGGGATGAAGATCCTGTTGCTTGGAGAAAGGACACTAAAAGGTTAAAGTGGCTCCTCCTCCTCCTGCTCTGGGCTTCATCCCCGCCTACCTCCTCAATCCTCAGTTTTCTTTTAGTGTCCTCAGAAGGAGGATGGACACTTCGTGGCTGGGAGCAATGGTACAGATTTATTCAGTATCATGCCACTACTGGGGTCAGTGTTTCTCTTCCAGAACCCCTCCAGCCAAAGACTTATGATCTGAAGATGCTCTATAGCCTTCCCGCTCTACGGAGGCTGCAGGCTGGGGAGCTCCCCCCACACTACCCTGGGCACTGGTTCCCGCTCTCCGGAGGCTGCACCAGTAGCCACGACAGAGGGTATACCTTTTATTGAGCATTCCTGGCTGGCACAAGGAGGTAAGTCAATTCCCTCCTCCCTCCCCCCATTACATGCTGCCTGTCAGCTCTGCAGAAAGAGATTTAGTTTCACTTTCACTGCAATTCTCTCACAGAGATTTTCCTAGGCATTTAGTTTCACTTTCACTGCTATTCTCTGACAAAGATTTCCCTAGGCCAGGGATGTCCAAAAGGTAGATGGGGATCTGACCTTTCGCTGGTCATCAGTAGATCTCAAGACACGGTCAACACACAGTTTGTCTAAATCACCCTTCTGTTTCATGCTTTTTATTTGATATTTATGTTAAGGTTACAATATACATATTCTCATGAATCAATATTAAGTAATATTTTCTATGGAACAGAATGCTAACAATGCTTTTTCTATTAGCCATCACTTTGGCTAGACTAGTTTCAGAACTAGCAGCTCTATCCTGTCGTCCACCATTTTTGATTTTTTACAAGGACAAGGCGGTGTTGAGACCTACCTTGGATTTCTTCCTAAGGAGTTCCATCTTAACCAGGACCTGGTGGTTCCTTCATTTTGTCCTGAACAAAAGACAAATTTGGAACTGTTACATACGTAGATGTGGTTCGTTCTCTCAGAACATACACCAGGGCTACCAAGAGTAAAAGGAAGCTAGACAACCTCTTTGTCTTACCAGAAGGACCACGGAAAAGCTTTAAGGCATCTAAGGCCACCAATGCAAGATGGATTAGGTCAACAATCTTGAAGGCCTATGAGGTACGAGGTAAGGCCACACCCTTCAAGGTTCAGCTCATTCTACTTCTTCACTCAGCACTTCTTGGGTGGTTCGTCTCCAGGCTTCAGCAGAACAGGTCTGTAGGGCTGCAGTGTGGTCATCCACACACACCTTTTCCAAATTCTACAAGGTGCATACATTCGCCTCAGCCGAAGCGAGCTTCGGGAGGAAAGTGTTGCAGGTGGTTATTCCCTGAACACTAGGGGTAAAAAGTCCCGCCCTCATGGGTAGCTTTGGGACGTCCCCATGGTGCCTGTGTCCCCCAATCTAGGCAAGAGAAAAATAGATTTTTGTACTTACCGTTAAATCCTTTTCTCTTGTCCTACATTGGGGGACACAGGCCTTCCCTCCCTGTATTAGTTCATGTTAATATTGATCAGTTAATATCTTATATAATTTTTGTTGTTCAAATACAAACAATTTCAAACAGCAGGTGGTTCATACCGTGCTTAGCTTGCATTGGGGAGGAGCTCCTTCTCTTCACATGGGCAATTGGTAGGGCTCATCATCTCTTCTTCGGTCAGAAAACTGAGGATTGAGGAGGTAGGCGGGGATGAAGCCCAGAGCAGGAGGAGGAGGAGCCACTTTAACCTTTTAGTGTCCTTTCTCCAAGCAACAGGATCTTCATCCCCATGGTGCCTGTGTCCCCCAATGTAGGACAAGAGAAAAGGATTTAACGGTAAGTACAAAATTTTTCCTTTATTCCTATAGAATTGACAGTGCGTGTGGTTCCAGCAGAGACAATCACCATCAAATGAAACAGGTGGGTCCTTGTCTGTTCCCCAACACAAGGCCCTGAAGTATAAAGTGAGGGAAGAAATCAGTTTATAATGAAGGTGCAGGTAAAGAAATACACAACTGGGTGCACAGTCTAAGGGGGTCATGTAATAAAAGGTGCAAAGTATGCTAGTGATCTAATAACCGATAGCAACCAATCAGCAGGCAGGATTTGCAGATTAGCCGTTTGAAACCATCTGGTTGCTATGGGTTACTAGACCTTTTATTATATTACATTATGAATGCCTTTGTGTGCAGGCAGTGGGGTGATAAATAAGGCAAAACACAAGACAAGGGTGTATGGGGTTGGCATGAGACTTGTGGGAGGATGTTATGGGGCCAGGGAAGGTATGACAAGGTGACAGTCAGAACAGCAGTGCTCACACAAATAACAGGGTAGAGGGACTGAAATTGTAAATAAATACATTCCATCAACCTTTCACTGCTGCAAATGAAACCAAATCACTGCCTCCTGCTGATACCAGTATGTTGGGCTATGGAATACTATCTGCACTGCTGGTTCTGACTCCTCATACAATGTAGCAGAAGCTGGCTGGTCAACAGAACTTGGACTTTGTCTTTATCCAGGGAGCTCAATAACTGGATTTAAACATTCGTTTGGCTGTTGTCTCTTGGATTTCTCTGTACGGCGCTGACTCTGAACTAGATCACAATGATCAATTTTGCAGAAATTCGAAAAAAAATGTGGTGGTTTCCAAAAAATGTTGGTGGTTATTGAGCTTCCTCAGTGCCTTCCATATGTTTACTTGATGCCTTCCATACGTTTACTCAATGCCTTCCATACATTTACTCAATGGCTTCCATACGTTTATTCAATGCCTTCCATACGTTTACATGCAATTTCCCTCCCCATCCCTAATTTGCATATGCATTTGTATATTTGCATATGCAAATTAGGTTTCGGTTCGGCCGGGCATAAGGATTAGGCCGAATCTGAATACTGCTGAAAAAGGCCGAATCCTGGATTCGGTGCATCCCTAATATATATATGGTGCTAAAGTCTTATTAAAGTGATTAATTGCTGTCTTACAGCTGGCACTTAGAATGCTATAACCCACTTTAGCAAGAACCAGCAGGAAGTGGGAAGTGCAACAGAAAATTGCTTCCCCAGCATGTAGAAGTCAATGGCAGATGTGCCTTTTACAATCTGAAGATGTTTCTTGCCATTGTGATCTGCACTGTTTTTCATATGATAATTCGAAAAAGACATGTTTTTTCGTGTCATCACACCTAAAAAGTTACCCGATTCCAGCATTAAATCAGAAAAAAAGTTGCATGATTCGAGCATTAAATAACAAAAAAGTCGCACGATTCCAGCATCAAATCAGAAAAAAAGTCATAAGATTCGATGCTCAGATTTTTTCAGGAGGATCCTGAATATGTGACAATACAAATAGAGGAGGATCCTGAATATGTGATAATACAAATAGAGGATGATGATGATAACAGTGGAAAACTTAAGGGGTGAGTTTGCTTAAATGTTAATAAATGCTTCCTGCTTTCATATACTTACAAAAATAAGCTTTATATACATTGAAACTGTAACACCAAAAAATAAAAACATGTTTTTAAACTTAAATTAAGCAATTATAATATGCTGCTGCTAAGCAGGTAAAAGTTATGTGTTTGTGTTAGAAAGACTACTATAGTTTATATAAACAAGCTGCTGTGTAGCCATGGGGGCAGCCATTCAAGCACAGGATACACAGTAGATAACAGATAAGTACTACTATAGTTTATATAAACAAGCTGCTGTGTAGCCATGGGGGCAGCCATTCAAGCACAGGATACACAGTAGATAACAGATAAGTACTACTATAGTTTATATAAACAAGCTGCTGTGTAGCCATGGGGGCAGCCATTCATACATAGTAACATAGTAACATAGTAAGTAAGGTTGAAAAAAGACACATGTCCATCGAGTTCAACCTTTTTTTTTTTTTTTTGTTTATTAACTACCTATCTGCCAGTTGATCCAGAGGAAGGCAAAAAACCCATCTGAAGCCTCTCCAATTTGCCTTAGAGGGGGAAAAATTCCTTCCTGACTCCAAAATGGCAATCGGACTAGTCCCTGGATCAACTTGGACTATGAGCTATCTCCCATATCCCTGTATTCCCTTACTTGCTAAACACCATCCAACCCCTTCTTAAAGCTATCTAATGTATCAGCCTGTACAACTGATTCAGGGAGAGAATTCCACATCTTCACAGCTCTCACTGTAACAAACCCCTTCCGAATATTTAGGTGGAACCTCTTTTCTTCTAATTGGAATGGGTGACCTTGTGTCAGCTGGAAAGACCTACTGTAAATAAATCATTAGAGAGATTATTATATGATCCCCTTATATATTTATACATAGTTATCATATCACCCCTTAAGCGCCTCTTCTCCAGAGTGAACATCCCCAATTTGGCCAGTCTTTCCTCATAGCTAAGATTTTCCCTTTACCAGCTTAGTTGCCCTTCTCTGTACCCTCTCTAATACAATAATGTCCTGTTTGAGTGATGGAGACCAAAACTGTAGGGCATATTCTAGATGGGGCCTTACCAGTGCTCTATACAGTGGGACCCCCTCCTCCCGTGACTCTCTGCCCCTTTTAATACAGCTCAAGACCTTATTTGCCCTTGATGCTGCTGACTGGCATTGCTTGCTACAGACAAGTTTATTATCTACAAGGACTCCAAGCTCCGTCTCCATTATGGATTTGCCTAGTGCAGTCCCATTAAGGGTATAAGTGGATATTGTTACATCCCAGGTGCAGGACTTTACATTTATCAACATTGAATCTCATTTGCCACTTAGCTGCCCAGATTGCCAGTTAGTCAAGATCCTGTTGCAAGTGCCACATCCTGGATGGAATTAATTGGGCTGATAGTTTTGTCTCATCTGCAAACACTGATACATTACTTACAACACCCTCCCCTAAGTCATTAATGAACAAGTTAAATAAAAGTGGACCCAATACTGAGCCCTGGGGACCCCACTAAGAACCTTACTCCAAGTAGAGAATGTCCCATTAACAACCACCCTCTGTACCCGATCCTGTAGCCAGTTTCCTATCCATGTGCAAACGACTTCATTAAGCCCAACAGACCTTAGTTTAGAAAGCAGTTGTTTGTGGGGCACAGTATCAAACGCTTTGGCAAAATCCAAATAGATCACATCTACTGCCCCCCCACTATCCAGAATCTTACTTACCTCATCATAAAATGCAATCAGATTCGTCTGACATGACCTATCCTTCATAAAGCCATGCTGATTGTTGCTCATAATGCCATTCATTAGGACAAAATTTTGTATGTGATCCCTTAACAAGCCTTCAAATAATTTGCCCACCACAGATGTCAAGTTACTGGCCTATAATTGCCAGGCTGAGATCGTAATCCCTTTTTAAATATTGGAATAACATCAGCTTTTCTCCAATCCATAGGCACCATACCAGATGACAGTGAATCTGAGAAAATCAGAAATAAGGGCTGGTCTAAAACTGAACTAAGCTCTCTTAGAACCCGGGGGTGTATGCCATCAGGCCCTGGAGCCTTGTTTACATTAATTTGTATTAAAGCTTTTTGAATCATATCCTGAGTCAGCCACTGACTAGATTGAGCTGAACCATTCGTGCAGTTATTAAGTGAGCCTGTGAACCCAGACTCCTCTATTGTATACACTGAAGAAAAGAACTGATTTAACACATTTGCCTTTTCTGTATCTGTTACAACCATACTGGTACCATTATTTAATGGAGCAACACTCTCAACCTGCATCTTTTTACTATTAATATATTTAAAAAACTTTTTAGGGTTAGTTTTCACCTCCACCGCAATTAACTCTTCATTTCTTTTCTTAGCCTTCCGGATTGCTGATTTACAACATTTATTACAGTGTTTATATTCATTAAATGCAGCTTCTGTCCCTACAGATTTGTAGTTTTTAAATGCCTTTCTCTTCTTTCCCATTAACATCTTTACCTCTGTATTAAGCCACACAGGATGATTCTTAGAGCTTCTACGTTTAGTCCTTAAGGGAATAAATTGAGAACAGTAATGATTTAATATCATTTTAAAGGACAACCATTTCTGTTCTGTGTTTTTAGCTGAAAACCTAATGCCCCAATCAATACTCTGTAGGGCAGCCCTCAAGGCACTAAAATTAGCTTTGGCAAAATTCAAGGCTTTTGTTGCCCCAGTATATTTTTGTTTTTTGCACCAGACATTAAAAGATATAACATTATGGTCACTATTACCCAGGGGTTCAATGACTTGCACATTTGCTATAAGTTCTGGGTCATTTGAGATCACTAAATCAAGAATAGCATTTTTTCTGGTTGGCTCCTCAACAACCTGTGCTAAAAAATTGTCGTGCAATAAGTTTATAAACTTGCTCCCCTTAACTGATCTAGCAGTACCGTTGCTCCAGTCAATATCTGGGTAATTAAAATCCCCCATTATCATTACTTTACCTAAACTAGCAGCCTTTTCTATTTGCATTAGGAGCTTTGTCTCTTCCTCCTCACTTACATTAGGGGGTCTATAGCGACTCCTACAATTAATTTGCTGGATTCTTTACAATTGGTGAAGAACTCCACCCATACGACTTCTGGCCCCTCATTTTCTAACATAACCTCCACCTTTATATGAGCTTTTAAATCCTGCCTAACATACAGACATACCCCTCCTCCTTTTCTATTGCCTCTGTCCCTCCGAAACAAAGTATAGCCACTGATATTTACTGCCCAGTCATGCGACTCATTCAGCCATGTTTCGGCCACACCAATCACATCATATTTTCCTTCCATCACCAGCAGCTCCAGCTCTCCCATTTTACCAGTCAGACTTCTTGCATTTGTAAACATACATTTAATACTGGCACCATATTGAACATATGACATGTGGTCCTCCCTATCCTTAACAGTATCCCTAGCCAAATCTCCTCCCCCATTTTCCCTTTCTTTGCCCACTATCTCATCTAACCTGTCTACCACTGAATCTTTTACTGAACCCTCCCCCCCCACACCTAGTTTAAAATCTCCTCCAACCCTCTAGCCATCTTCTCTCCCAAAACAGCTGCCCCATCATCATTGAGGTGCAGCCCATCCCTAGCCAAAGAGCCTGTAGCCGACTGAAAAATCAGCCCAGTTCTCCAAAAACCCAAAACCCTCCTCCCTACACCAATCTTTTAGCCACGCATTAATCTCCCTACGCTCCCGCTGTCTCCTTAGCGTTGCTCGTGGCTCAGGTAATATCTCTGAGAAAATTACCTTGGAAGTCCTCGCCCTCAGCTTTGAACCTAGTTTTTTAAAATCATTTTTGAGGACTTCACCACCTCCTCTAACTTTGTCATTGGTACCTATGTGTACCAAGACCGCTGGGTCTTCCCCAGCCCCTCCCAATAATCTGTCCACTCGTTCCACCACATGCCGAACCCTAGCACCAGGCAAGCAGCAGACTGTTCGGCATGTAGGGGCCTTGCGACAGATTACCCTATCCACCTTTCTAATAATTGAATCCCCTATAACTAGAACCTGCCTTTCCTTCCTTGCACTCCCCCCACCACCCGTATTAGAGCCACTGCCTCCCGGGATATCAAGCACAGGATAGACAGTAGATAACAGATAAGTACTACTATAGTTTATATAAACAAGCTGCTGTGTAGCCATGGGGGCAGCCATTCAAGCACAGGATACACAGTAGATAACAGATAAGTACTACTATAGTTTATATAAACAAGCTGCTGTGTAGCCATGGGGCAGCCATTCAAGCACAGGATACACAGTAGATAACAGATAAGTACTACTATAGTTTATATAAACAAGCTGCTGTGTAGCCATGGGGGCAGCCATTCAAGCACAGGATACACAGTAGATAACAGATAAGTACTACTATAGTTTATATAAACAAGCTGCTGTGTAGCCATGGGGGCAGCCATTCAAGCTAAAGGAGAAAAGACACAGGATACTAAGCAGATAACAGATAAGCTCTGCAATACAATACAATAGGATTCTACAGAGTGCATTTCTTATTTGCTGTGTAACCTTTGCTTTAAATGACGTCCCCCATGGCTACACAGCAGCTTGTTTATAGATCAACTGCAGTCGTCTCTCTAAAGCAAATACACATGTTGTACCAGTGCAGGGAAACAGTACATTGTATTTTAATTACTGTAAAAATCTTAACTTTTTTGATGTTACTGTTCCTTTAACATATACAATATGAACCCATTTATTAACACTACATTATTTGAATGGCCCGTAGTTTGCTGATAATAAATACTGATGTTATGACTAATAACCCCTGTCAATTATATATGATCAATAACTGGAGCCCACAGTAGGTCCACTTTAAGGAGCTTCTGGTTGGAGATCTATTACACTTACAGGAATAAATTGCAACTTATTATTTGGCACCAACAGCACCAGAATCTTTTCACATCTTTCTAATTTCTTTCACATCGCTCCCCCAAAATATTCTTTCAGCACATTTGTAAAGTTTGTACTGGGAAAACCCTGCGCTAAAGAAGCCCCGAGATGTCTTGTATCCTACAGTTCAACAAGGAGATTGGTGTCAGCTCAGTCACAAGTAATGATGTATTCACCAGTAACGTAACTAGAGGGGGGGCGGGCCCTGGTGCAAAACGTGCAGCCGGCCCCCGCCCCCTCCGTACGCGATTATCTTCCCAGAAATCTGCGGGGCGTGAGCTGCCGGGGGGACCTGAGGGGGTGCGGACCCTGGCCCAACTGCACCCCCTGCTCCCCCGGTAGTTCCGCCACTGGTATTAACTACGTCTCCTCCTCAGTCTGCACGGCTAGAAAGGAATGTAATAGAATAGTATAATATTGCTCATTTACTGCTCTGTGCACTCCGCTGTTACATACTCACTGAAGCAGTTGTTCAGCCGTCCACAAGTATCTCTCCCTGTGTTGGGCTGTAGCTCCATCACTTGCTCCGTTCCTCTGCACATTTACTGCTGTCGCTTTTCCTGCTTTCTCTGGTCTCTTTCTCACTACGGGTAGTCGTTGGGGTCAGACTTTCCTCCATTCTTGCCTCCGTGTATGACTCGGCTTCACCCAGGGAGCAGAGAGCTATTGGACAGCAAGGTCAAGTATCAGTTTTCTTGTCGTAGACATATTCTGCACTTACATTAGAATTCTCATTGTTCTGCCGAAGATTGATTCCTTGGGTTCAACGTTATACCAAAAACCCACACATGTCACATGGTTTTATCCCCTACTCCTGCAGCCGCCACAAAACTAATTGATAAATGATACAAGAAAGAATTGTTAGATAAAGGGATATATTTAGGGACTTTTATTCAATTTCATTATCACAGACACAATCTGCACTTACATTAGAGTTCTTAGTGTTCTGCCTAACGCGTTTCATGTAGAGAGGTACACTTCCGCAGAGGCTCCCTTGTCCCTTTGGCTCCCCTACTGTTATTTATATAGAGAATAATCACACATAAGGCAATACAAATACACATTATGTAATAAATACAACAAATAAAATAAGTAAGTAAAAAAAAGGGTAAAATATTCCTAAGTATTCCTAAAAATACAAATTATTTTTTATAAAAAAGAAGTAAATTCTAAATTTATATTTAACTTATAATATTTATATTTAAGGGTGTCATAGGTCCTAGTCCATAGATCCACTTCATCTCCTCTTGGGATATAGACCTCTTCCTAGCTCCTCCACTCCAATTAGGCTTATTATAACTAATGCCTATGAAAGATAATAAGCTGGGATCTCTATTGTGTATTTCACAAACGCTTATTCTTGGTAAAACCATTCATTAATGTCTTCCCCTCATCTAGTTTTTAGTTTCCTTGCTGTCCTTCCTACGTATTGTTACAAGGGCACATAAATATATAAAAAGGAAAAAACGTTATTAGGACATACTCTAGCCAGGCCATAGGTCTATGAGTAAGTGCCCATCTTTGGCATGAAACGCGTCAGGCTAGAGTATGTCCTAATAAAGTTTTTTAATTTGTATAATATTTTGGCTCCGTCTTCACTAACAGTAAGTCTTTCCCAATTTTTACCTTTTAAAATGATTTAACTATGTACAACCCTTGGACTGGTTGTACTTTGGGACATGACTACTGTGTATAATAATTCTTTATCCCCTTTGAATAAGACATCCGTGACTTTAATTAGACTTATAACGACAGTTAGGAAAGTGCAGGCAAACACCACAGTAACGTTTCTCATGAATATATAACAGCCTTTGTATTGCAGGGAATTAGTTCTTTGATAGTGGGTTTCCCTTCTTGATAGATGTAAAGGTCTCCACCATGTTTTTGGGGCGGGTGCTCGTCCTACTCGCTACACAAAGTCAAATACAAGAGTCCTCTGCCCATTATCAATATATTTAAGACAGAGACATTTTGTGCTACTGCTACTAAAAAATGCCTTACCCTTTAAACAAAACAGGGATTGTTTGTCCATATATTGCAATATATTTAAGATGAACAACTACGTCAAAGTCATCCCATATCTGGCCAGTCCTACACTTAATTTTCATCTGATTCATTAAGAATTCAATTGCTTTATTATACATTTTACACAGGGACTAAGTTTTACCTGCAACTTACTTGCTGCTTTTAAAGTAAAACTCCCAAACTTGGCTGCTCTTTTATTAGACACCAGTGGGATCACCTGACTATAGCTGGGAGGGGTGGGAGCTACAACATGGAGCTGGTCACTGCTCCTGTATAACTAAAACAAACAAGGGAAAGTTGTGCTCACCACTATTTTTTAAAACCATTAGGCGGGGGGGCAATGAGGCTGTGACCACAAAATACATATAGTCAACTACAAGAGTCCTCTGCACTCAACCCATTATCAATATATTTAAGACAGCGACATTTTGTGCTACTGCTACTGAAAAATGCCTTACCCTTTAAACAAAACAGGGATTGTTTGTCCATATATTGCAATATATTTAAGCTGAACAACTACGTCAAAGTCATCCCATATCTGGCCAGTCCTCGCTACACAATCTTTGCAATACATAAAACCAGGTTTACTTTAAAGCCAAACCTCAACTTGTCCCAGAGTTTTTAAATAACTTGAGACCAATTTCTGTTTTCTGTTATTTGACAGTCTATAGACAATCCTTGGTTGTTCTCCCACTATATCTTTCATGTCTTCATCCATTTTCAACACATGTCACTGTCTTTTCATTATCCCTTCCAGTTGCCTATGATCTGTATTATATTGGGTTAGAAACACAATCTCCTCTTTATCCTCTTTTTCCTTTTTGTAAAAGTTCCTCTTGTAGTAGCTGCTATTTTATCCCTAGTTTTATCTAACAATTCTTTTTGTAACCTGAGCAAACCCACAGCTTTAACCAGTGCACACTAACACTATATTATACATTCATTACTTTAAACCCCTTTCATTTTTTACTGTAACTGTTCCTTTAATTATACCAATGTTTTTTCCATGTTGATAGCAAGATGTACTCAACATACAAGGCATTTTATCACTGGCAACGTTTAAAAATATAATCCATAGTCTTTGGTATTTCTAAACTAAAATGAAAGTAAAATTAAATCAAACAAAAACAAATTCTATATTAATTGAACGTGGCATATAGCTGTAGAATAGCTGCTAAATACAATCACATACAATCACACAATAGAAAATCAACTCAATTATTCTTCTTAGAAACAGAATTGCTTCTACCGAAGTCTTAAATCGGATTTATTTTCAGTTTTTTTATTTACGGTTATTAGGAGTCGGAGTCGGTACATTTTTGGCGACTCTGACTCCAGATACACAATTGTAACAGTCCTCCAGCTCATGTTATAGACTTTCTTCAAAGGGCTACACACAAATTTATATGTTCACCTTCACATTAGTGATGCACCAAATCCACTATTTTATTCCACTAATATGCAAATTAGGGGTGGGAAGGGGAAACACTTTTTACTTCCTTGTTTTGTGACAAAAAGTCACGTGATTTCCCTCCCCTTCCCTAATTTGCATATGCAAATTTGGATTTGGTTCGGCCAGGCAGAAGGATTCGGCCAAATCCAAATCCTGCTGAAAAAGGCCGAATCCTGGATTCAGTGCACCCCTACTTCACATACCTACATCTCAAAATTACAAAGGTACCAGCACTCCCATTTTCTACAGATAAAACCACCTTTATTTTCACATATGGCAACTCCAGCAACATTTCAAGCCTCTCTGGCCCTTCCCTGACAAAGTCCACTTGACCCAAAGGAATATTGTTTAGGCATCTTCTGTGGTGGCTACTGGAGTACAGGATAAAATCATTGACATCTATGGGTTTTTTCTATAAGTTTGTAGCCAAGGAATCAGTCTTTGGCAGAGCACTGAGAAGTCGAATGTAAGTGCAGAGTTTGTCTGTGATCAGGAAATTGAATAATAGTCTCTAAATATATACGTGGCTTTAGCTCTCCTATTGCTCTTTGCTACTTGAGTGGAGCTGCGTTGTGCATGGAGGCAGGAACGGTGGAAAAGTCTGACCCCAACGACTACCCGTAGTGAGGAGGAGACCAGAGATAACAGGACAGGCCCCCCGGCAGTAAATGTGCAGAGGAACGGAGCAAGTGATGGAGCTACAGCCCAATACAGGGAGAGATACTTGTGGGCGGCTGAACAACTGCTTCAGTGAGTATGTAACAGCGCAGTGCACAGAGCAGTAAATGAGCAATATTATACTATTCTATTACATTCCTTTCTAGCCGTGCAGACTGAGGAGGAGACGTAGTGAAGTGAATACCAGTGGCGGAACTACCGGGGGAGCAGGGGGTGCAGTTGGGCCAGGGCCCGCACCCCCTCAGGGCCCCCCGGCAGCTCACGCCCCGCCGATTTCTGGGAAGATAATTGCGTACGGAGGGGGCGGGGGCTCGGCTGCACATTTTGCACAAGGGCCCGCCCCCCTCTAGTTACGTTACTGGTGAATACATCATTACTTGTGACTGAGCTGACACCGATCTCCTCTTTGAACTGTAGGATACAAGACATCTCGGGGCTTCTTTAGGGCGGGGTTTTCCCAGTACAAACTGAACAAATGCGCTGAAAGAATATTAAGGGGTTAAGTGCTGTTCCTTCTCTTTATTATGGTATATCTTTTCAAAGGGAAAAATTCCTTCCTGACTCCAAGATGCAATGGGACCAGTCCCTGGATCAACTTGTACTATGAGCTCTCTCCCATATCCCTGTATTCCCTCACTTGCTAAACACCATCCAACCCCTTCTTATACCTATCTAATGTATCAGCCTGTACCACTGATTCACTTCCCAGCTCTCCCTGTAACACCCCTTTCCCTCCTCTAATCTCATTGGCTCCCTCCTGTCTGCTGGGAGGAGCTACTGGTGAATAAAGCATCCGACCCTTCCTTGTACCTATCTAATGTATCAGCCTGTACCCCTGATTCACTTCCCAGCTCTCCCTGTAACACCCCTTTCCCTCCTCTAATCTCATTGGCTCCCTCCTGTCTGCTGTGAGGAGCTACTGGTGAATAAAGCATCCGACCCTTCCTTGTACCTATCTAATGTATCAGCCTATACCCCTGATTCACTTCCCAGCTCTCCCTGTAACACCCCTTTCCCTCCTCTAATCTCATTGGCTCCCTCCTGTCTGCTGGGAGGAGCTACTGGTGAATTAAGCATCCAACCCTTCCTTATACCTATCTAATGTATCAGCCTGTACCACTGATTCACCTCCCAGCTCTCCCTGTAACACCCCTTTCCCTCCTCTAATCTCATTGGCTCCCTCCTGTCTGCTGGGAGGAGCTACTGGTGAATAAAGCATCCGACCCTTCCTTGTACCTATCTAATGTATCAGCCTGTACCACTGATTCAGGGAGACAATTCCACATCCTCAACTCTCACTGTAAAACTGTTGTGAAATAAATATGTTTCATTATGTTAATCTATTTTAATAATAAAAATATAAATGTATTTATTTATCTTGTTTGTTGGATTTTCTCATGTTTAAGAGAACAGAACTAGTAGCTGTACTGATAAGTATCTCGTTATTCCAAACAAGTGAACATCAGTTTATAACCAAACCAGGGGCGGAACTACCGGGGGAGCAGGGGGTGCGAGCGGGCCAGGGTCCGCACCCCCTCAGGGCCCCCCGGCAGTCCGCATGTTCGGCGGCCAGTTCCGGGTTTACGGAGGGGGCGGGGGCCCGGCTGCGCATCCTGCGCCAGGGCCCGCCCCCCTCTAGTTCCGTTTTTGAACCAAACAAGGAAGCAGCTGCCCATGTGATATTCCCAAAAACAAACAGATTGTTGGGAAATCCCTTTCTAATAGGGGGGCTGTACTTGTTACCACATATGATTCAGGCTTTTGGGTGACCACTTAAAATACCCCTTGATCTAATCTGAATGTTTCCCCCAACTTTACTGGCAGACACAGTTCTTATTTAGTTCACTTGAAATTACACGCACACATACAAGGTGGCAGTTGTGGCCAACATGGGAGTCAAATTCAAAAAATGGAAGGAAATTTCAAAAACCATAAATTGTGAATTTTCGCCTTAATCTAAGAATAGATGTAGTAGAGCCGTGGGCTTGACTGGAAGCAGAAGAGGTTCCACCTAATGTGCAATATTTCTGTGGGAAACGGATCATTTGCCAGATGAGAGGCTCCTAAACAGACTTTGATGTCAGGACCAGTATGTTCTAGTCGCCCCATTGTACCCTAACAACAGTCATTTTATTTTGGGTACATGTTGCTATTTGTATAGCGTTTGCTGCTAACCTTACATAAGAACTGTTTAGAACAAATGGCCTATATACATGTTATGTTCATTACATACAATGCATTCTGATGATGAGGAACATTAAGGGGCCGATTCACTAACTTCGAGTGAAGGATTCAAAGTAAAAAAAAATCGAAGTTTTTTTTGGGCTACTTCGACCTTCGACTACGACTTCGAATCGAAGGATTCGAACTAAAAATCGTTCGACTATTCGACCCCCTAGTTTGCCATCTAAAAGCTACCGAAGTCAATGTTAGCCTATGGGGAAGGTCCCCATAGGCTTGGCTAACTTTTTTTGATCGAAGGATATTCCTTCGATCGTTGGATTTAAATCCTTCGAATCGTTCGATTCGAAGGATTTAATCGTTCGATCGAAGGAATAATCCTTCGATCGTACGATTGCACTATTTGCGCTAAATCCTTCGACTTCGATATTCGGAGGATTTCAATTCCCAGTCGAATATCGAGGGTTAATTAACCCCTTCGAATTAGGGCTTATTCACGATCATAAGGTAGAGCACTAGGTGGAGAAATGATCTCAGAATTGAAGTGGCCGATGATGAAATGGATTATGCCTATGTGTGCTCCCCTATATATATAACAAACATCAGTATACAACAAGCATTAGTAGAGCCTTTTGCTGCTATACAGAGTGAGGAGTAATGGATTCCTATTCCCGTGAGCAGATAAGGGAGGTGTCTGTTGCTATGGGATACTAGACGTAGTGCAGACCTTTCTACATCTATTCCATTATCCAAATAGATTGTGAGTGCTTGTGTCATTATTATTATGACTGGATAATAGTAAAGACAAGATACAAAACCAATTGCTTGAAACAAGATGCAATTATGCTGATGCAGGAAAACACGGGCAATTCCACTTCCGTTTTGACATCAATTGGGTCTTTGAGGCAAATGGATTTTAGGGGCAGATTTATCACAATGTGAGATTAGAGCTCACCTAAAAAAAAAATCATTCAGTTTCTATTCATTCCGATGGGATTTATAGAATCATATTTGTTGATGCCACGACAAAATGAAAATGGTGCCTGCAATTTCATAGGCATTTGGTGTCCTCTGCACCGTGACACGGAGGCTTTTGGACTGACTTGCCCAATGTTGAGCAGCAAAAGCCTCACCTGGTTCATTCCAGGCTCCGAGCTGTGCACTGAGGTATGAGAGATACAGTGGCACAAGTATGGGCTCCGCTTCCTGGGCTCACCATCCACTTCTGAATTCTGCTGGGCACTGAGAACTCTATCCTGTGGGTAGGGTTGCCACCTGCCAGGGCCGGGGCCGGTATTACAAATTTACCGGCAATGTAGCTGCCGGTAATTTGTAAAACCATTTACAAAATCCCTTGCCTGCCGATGAAAACGTACATTTTCGTCGGCTTTGGGTGGTGGCCCCGCCCCTTTTGTGATGCTACACCCCCATGGCTCCACCCCTTTTGTGGGGCGCTTCATCTGCTCCGTCCCTTTTTGCGTCACGTCCCGCCCCATTCCATTCCAGCACATCGACTCAGGCACACATGTAAGTCTTACTGCTTGCCTCCGCTAAACTTTTCGTCATGTCTGGGGTCCAATATAAAGCTCCGCCAGTACCAGTAACATAAATGATAGGACACTCCGTAGGAAAGAGTGAAGTGACACAGGCTTGTTTGTTTTTAAAGGTTTATTTAAAAAAATGTAACAAATAGTAACATCTTACTTCCCCTTATAGAATGAACACATACAAAGCAACATATTGAAGTGAAAACAGATACAAATGGCTCCTCTCGGCTACGTGGGCTATTGAGTTTCCACATGACAGACCTACAGTGCAGCCTCGCATTGCTTATACCCAAACTTGCAACTTTGCTGCTGTTGTACAGGGACAGGACACTAGAATCATTCAATTCCAGACAGTTATGTACAGGGACATTGTGCCTCTCTATAGCTCTGATCCTCTTTACTCCTATTACTGGACTTCTCTCTTTCCCATGTCAGACACGGGGAGGAATTGTTCCTGGATATAAAGCTGGTTGGCAGATATTCCATGGCTTAATGCAACAGAGTAAATCAGTTTAATATACACTGTGTCTCGTTGCCCCAGAGATTGCTGCAATTGAAGCACACGCACCATTCCACCAGACACTCACCCAAGACCAAAATCCCTGCCTGACCATGGGAAAGAGAGCGGCCCTGGAGTGCTAAGAATCAGAGCTCAAGTACGGTTACTTGGATTCAGTGAAATCTTGTGCTTCAAATCAGGTGCTCGAGTGCTTTTTTTTTTTTCTACTACACAGAGAGTTTAGTCTGAATCTTCATCCTCTTGATTTGCGGATGCCACAGCTGTAGCCAATTCTTCTTCTTGTCCTTTTAACCGCTCCCCTGCAGAAAACAGAAGTCCGATAACTTCCTGCACAAGACCCGCCCCATAATAATAATAATCACAATATCCTGCAATGGGAACCCACCAGCAGCCAACAACCAGGCAATGCTTAGGGATGTTCTGATATTATATTTATACCAGACTATAGAGTGGAAGGCAGCAGACTCAGTAATTATACAGCTCAGGGTGCAAAGCCTCCATAGAACTCCATATGAATGGACACAAAGTAGTCATGTGCCTGGATGTTCAGTGCCTGTATAAGGCAGACACGGGTCAGATAGAGCCCCCAAGTACGCCCTATGTTTATGAAGCGAACAGGGAGGGTACATATTCATGGAGCCAGTAAAGCTCTTGGGAAACTGGGTAAAAAGCTGCAACTCTCAACAATGTGACAGCAGCCAGTGTAACCATTCCTGGGACCCAGTTGTAAAATCAAATTCTGATGTCCAAGTCACAAGTGTCCCAAATTGTACTAATTTGTCTGTCCCTGATGGGTGCCCCTAAACCCCACTGTACCCCACTAAAAGCTCCACCCTCACTGTGCGGGTCTGTTACTGAGGGATCAACTCACGGATCAACTCTGCAATGGCTCTCTGGGTCCTTTTCTCCAGCTTTTCCAGCTTCTTGGCTACATCTCTCTTTAGATCCCTGGGAATAAAAAGGAGAATGTCAACTCCAGGCAGATTCACTCCCCAGATTATCCCCTAGAGGCAGCAGGAGGCCCACACTGTCTATGCTGGAATACACAATCCAGAATATTAATGAATTTCTTTTAATATTGATTGCACCATTAAAGGGGTCGTTCACCTTTAACTTAACTGTTAGTATGATGTAGAGAGTGATATTTTGAGTCAATTTTCAATTGGTTTTCATGTTTTAATATTTGTGTTTTTTGAGTTATTTAGCTTTTATTCAGCAGCTCTCCCATTTGCAATTTCAGCAATCTGGTTGCTAGGGCCCTAATTCCCCTAGCAACCATGCACTGATTTGAATAAGAGACTGGAATATAAATAGGAGAGGCCTGAATAGAAAGAGGAGTAATAAAAAGTAGCAATAACAAAACATGTGCAGCCGTACATAGAAATTGTTTTTAGATGGGGTCCATGACTCCCAGTTAAATGCAGAAAAGAGTCAGAAGAAGAAGGCAAATAATTCAAAAACTATAAAAAAGAAAAAAATGACAGCTAATTGAAAAGTTGCTTAGAATCAGCCATTCTATAACATACTAAAAGTTTACTTTTTGAACCACCCCCATTTAAATTGGATGCAAATCAACACGATGTCCTGATGATAAATTTGATATTACTTTGGGATAGAGTGAAAGCTGCCATAGTGCTGCTGTATTTGGAATCAAGTAAATCCCATGCTGTAGATCAGGTGGAGCCGTTACTTACCAGTCTGGTTTCCTGGGAGCAAGATTGGCCAAGTCCTGTAGGAATAAAAGCAGTGATAGGTGAGACCCCCGAGCACCAAAGACCAGTCACCTCCCTAGTGGGAAAACTGAAGCCCTACTGACATTAATGAACGACAACAAAGTCACTACCTTTGTGTAGAGTTAAAGGCACAGCATGTTAGAAAATATGGCACTATACTTAGATTTCAGACTTTTGCAACACTGTAAAAAAAGTAACAATCATTGTTTAACAAATGCATAAAGGAAAGTGGTTTACAATCATGTTCTCTTTTATAAGGCAAGTTTTTATTATTGGGTTGACATGCCCTTTAAAGGATAAGTAAAGTCTGACCAGCAAGTAGTCAAGGAAGTTGTCAGGAGAAAGAAAGAGGCTGCTCTGATGTTCTTCTGCTTAGGAATAAAATTAGAAACCTTTCTCACATCTTTCCTAAGCAGAAGAACATCAGCCTCTTTCTTTCTCCTGACAACTTCCTTGACTACTTGCTGGTCAGACTGGTGTGAAACTGACCAGCAGGTGGCGCTGTTGTAACACAATTCATTCATATTAACAGTACATGTATCCCTTAATATCTTGGGGGAAAAAAGAAAATAAATAATGAATGTAAATTGCAAAAGTGCTTAGAATAGCACCCTCATCAATTTTACATTCACTTATTTTTAAAGTTTACTTTTCCTTTATGAGAGAAAAGAACAATTACTGCCTATGGACACAACAAGGAGAGTACTTACTACTTCCTCAATGATTGGCTCTGGTTTGGCTGCTTCCAGCTGTTCCTTCACCTTCTCTTCCACTAGAGGGCACAATAACACAGGGTTAATCATATAATGCTGTCACTACTGTATCATATGATGCTAAACAATGAGCTGGACTAACACTGGCCATAGACGCAAAGATTTGATTGTACGAATCTCTGTTTTGTATGATTTTCGGGAAGTGTGTGCAGAGTCCTGACATTTTTCGTGCCATGGCGAGCGGACAGGTTAAAAGATTTGTCGGCTGCAGATAATATCTCTGCGTGTATTGCCGATCTGACGATATCAGTGGGAGACTGTCAATAGCTTTGTCGGACATAACTATCGTACGATTACTGTCAGGGGGGCAGAAAATTGTCTGATTTCTTCTTTTACTACTTTATTTGATCTGAATGGTTAGTGACAGGTCGAGAGATGGTACAGAATGATCGTTCGTCTGATATGAAGGTAAATCTGTACGTCTATGTCCAACTTAAAGGGCAGATTACAGGACAAAGGGGTTGCACTCAAAACCAATGTTAACAAAGCACCTTCAGCCCGTAATTTGGTCACCAGGACAAACTATACAAAATGACTTGATTAATAAAAAAACAACACAGATAACAGTCCTTTAACAGGACACCCGACATGATGTATTTGATGTTATAGAAAAAGAACTCACCTGAGATTGGCTTGGCCTGGGGCACCTGCCGCTCCTTCAGAACATCGTCCTGGGGGGTGTAATTCCTCAGCTTCAGCTCCCTAAGGAAAGACAGGGGTAAGGATTTAATATTCCTGTGCCTGAGGTTATCATTGTCACATCATTAGAGCACACTGTAACACAACTGTAACACAACTGTAACAACTGTAACAACTGTAACACAAGTGCGGGGGGCTCATACTGTAGGGCCACATGGGGGGGACACACATGAAACACACCAAAGCCAACGACATGAATATCCTGCTGTGCCCGACACTTATCACAGGGAATAATAAACTGCTAGAGACCCATTTGCTACTATAACAGGACAGATCTCTTCTCACAGTACAGTGACTAGTGCTCGGCTTTCCTTCTTATACACACACAGGGCCGACCATCAGGGGGTACATTTGTACCGGGGGGCCCGGCTGTGCTGCATTTTTCGAATTAGCCGGGTCCCTATTGACATCGCCGAACCACGGAAGTCCCAAAGTTGTGACCCAAAACCCACGAAAAGACCCAAAGCCGTGAAAAGACCCAACGCCGCGGAAAGACCCAAAGCCGGGAAAAGACACAAAAAGACCCAAAGCCGCGAAAAGACCTAAATCCATGAAGTGACCCAACACCACAAAAAGACCCAAAGACACAAAAAAGACCCAAATCCACTTTTATGTGGTTCCTGAACACTAATGGCTTTTTATAACTTGTGGTGGGGGTGTTTTGTTTTTAGCACCATCTTTTTGGGATTTTTACTGTTGTGTGGGGTGAGAGGGATCTGGGGTGGAGATTGGAGGGCCCAGAAATGTTGTTGTATGGGGCCCCATGATTTCTGATGGTGACCCTGTACACCAGGGATCCCCAACCTTTTGAACCCGTGAGCAACATTCAGAAGAAAAAGGAGTTGGGGAGCAACACTAGAATGAAAAATGTTCCTGGAGTGCCAAATAAGGGATATGATTGGCCATTTAGTAGCCCCTATGTGGATTGTCAACCTACATTGAGACTGACAGTAAACCTGGTTTTTATACAACTAAAACTTGCCTCCAAGCCAGGAATTCAAAATTAATCATCTGCTTTGATGCCACTGGGAGCAACATCCAAGGGGTTGGAGAGCAACATGTTACTCACGGGCTACTGGTTGGGGAGCACTAGACACCATTCATTCTCCTCTGATCATCGAGATTATACAAGAGCGACACCCACCTGATGTTTGCCGAGGCAATTACTCGCTTCTTTGTACCAACGGAGAGCAAACAGTGTGTTAGTGGGAGAGCTGAATGGGGAGTCAGTGAAACATTCCCATCAGGCCGTGCAGAATCAGTTAGCCATGAGACTTATCCAAAACCAGATATGGAGCTGGTGTGACACCAGGGAAGGCTGAAGACTTATGGCCAATGGCACACACCAACATTTCTCTGTGCTTTTTTGACTCACTAAAGTGCAGGCCATAAACAAACCCAAAACCACTCTCTATTGGCTCATGGGAATGACTGGGAAATTACAGGTATAAATGTCATTACCTGTGCTGCTCTTCCTCTTCACCTGCGCGCACTTTACTCTCAGGTTCCCCTTCATCTTTCTGCTGCAGAGAGAATAACGGAGACGATGTTTCATGTCCAGAGAAGGATATAGTGGCTAAAGGTTGGACTGGATTGGTGGGAGCAATGTGGGCTGCACAATTCCATGATCAATATGTGTCCGTAGCTCTTGCGCTTCATAAACTCAACCCAACAACCCTGAGTAATTCTGCTAGTTATCTGTCTCACAGGTCTCTACCAGGGATTATGTAACTGTAACTTATAGATGAGCTCAAGCTCCTATGGGACAGAAAGTGACAGGACATTGTTGGGGTAAGACTGGAACTGCCCCCATCCCGGGGTACGAGAACCCCCTTTCCATTCAGTACTAAGAGCTCCGATTCTCTGCACTTTCGGCTCCTGGGCTGCTCACAACTCTGGGCCTCGCTAACAACCAGGGGGACCTGGATCCAATTCCCCATTGACCAGTTCCTAGAGGGGCAAATTCACCCCCATTGCTTCACCCAAAATGTTTTCCATGTCCTGTGCCCCACAGTGCTGAATTGTAATGAGACACAATAAGAAAGATGTGAGAAAGGTTTCAAATTCTTTTCCTAAGCAGAAGAACATCAGCCTCTTTCTTTCTCCTGACAACTTCCTTGACTACTTGCTGGTCAGACTGGTGGGAAACTGACCAGCAGGTGGCGCTGTTGTAACAATTAATTCATATTAACAGTACATGTATCCCTTAATATCTTGGAATTAAAAATAAATAATGAATGTAAATTACAAAAGTGCAAAGAATAGCCCCCTTATCAATTTTACATTCACTTATTTGAAAGTTTACTTATCCTTTAAATACTGGTGGAAAACTGCAGTGCCCCCAATAATGGCCAGACTCCCAACTATGGAAAATCTCTCTCTACCTATTCACCTCCTATTCTTCTTCAATTTCACTGCTGTATTTCTCCCATAGTCCTCGATCCAACACAAACCTTCCTTACTGTGTATTACAGCACATTCCCATAGCTCCCAACTCTGTCATTTCCCGCGGGACAATCCTGATATTGACAGCTCAGCCCACAGTCCCGGGTTTGTTACTGAAATGTCCCGACTTTCTCTTTGATCTCCTGCACTGACGCCAGAAAAAGATACAAAGTTTCTGAAACAATTAAAATAAGAGGCTTTTTGGCAAAGAGTCAATCTTTAGTTTCCCTCAGGTAAATGAACTACATCTCCCAGCAGCCTCTAACAGCCTAACCAGCTTGGGATTGCTTAGGGTTATAGTTTAACAACAGCAGAAGCTACAAATAGTTTGACAAGGGAACAGCCCAAAGAGTGTCGCCCCCTGAGCCCCTCCAACAGCACAAGAGCCCAGTACAGCCACAAAGAGCCCAGTACAGACCCACACACAGCCCAGTACAGACACACACACAGAGCCCAGTACAGACACACACACAGCCCAGTACAGACACACACACACACACACACAGCCCAGTACAGACACACACACAGAGCCCAGTACAGACCCACACACACAGCCCAGTACAGACCCACACACACAGCCCAGTACAGACACACACACAGCCCAGTACAGACACACACACAGCCCAGTACAGACACACAGAGCCCAGTACAGACCCACACACACAGCCCAGTACAGACCCACACACACAGCCCAGTACAGACACACACACAGCCCAGTACAGACACACACACAGCCCAGTACAGACACACAGAGCCATTCTGATATAACTCAGCATCTCTGGAATCCCCGTATCCCCAGGGCCAACATTACAGAACACGTCTCTTCTCACCCGCTTGTTCCGCAGCTCTTTCAGTCTCTCTTTCCTGCGCAAAGCTTCCACTTCCAATCTCCCCACGCTGCCCTCCATCTTCCCACAATGCTCTGCTGCTTGTCCTAGCAACAGCCAATCAGGAAGCGCTAGCGACCAGTAGGAACGCGCCACGTCACGACCTACCAGACCAACTAATCCACAGCCGATGGAACTGAGTGAGTAAAACCTCTGGACTACCTGCATTGCAAGGAGAAAGCAGTGGAGCGTAGAGCGCATCGATCTTTTCCTGTCAGATTGCTTTCTGAGGAGGATGATTGTTATTGGCACTGACTTTAGCCAAAATAAATGTAATATATGAATAAGTAACTGTACTGATGTGACTGTCAGCAGTAAGAATAAAAGTAAACTTTGCCACCTCAGGATCACGTTTTTATCAGCCTGTGCCAAATAACTTCAATTCTGTCTTTCAGTTTGTGCTCAAATCCGACTCCCAGCGACCCTCAGGCCTCAGCTTCTGTCTCTTTCATTCTGTCTTCTTGTTGGGTGTCAGATAATCATTGACTGATCCAATATGTCTTTTAGGGGAGCTCCATTTCCTATGTATTTAGGGTTGCCACCTTTTCCGGAAAAAAATACTGGCCTTCCTATATGTTAATCTTTTTTTATCTATTAAAGGGATCCTGTCATCGGAAAACATGTTTTTTTCAAAACACATCAGTTAATAGTGCTACTCCAGCAGAATTCTGCACTGAAATCCATTTCTCAAAAGAGCAAACAGATTTGTTTATATTCAATTTTGAAATCTGACATGGGGCTAGACATTTTGTCAATTTCCCAGCTGCCCCCAGTCATGTGACTTGTGCCTGACTTGGGGCAGCTGACATTGGAAACAATGGTATCCATGGAGCATCAGCAGCTGAAATATTTTTAAGCTGCCTAATTCCCAAATTGACAAGTATCCATAATATGTAGAAATTATTTGGGATCCGTAGACTATTGTGCATGTACCAATAACTGTATAAACTTGGGAGGGGATCTGTTATCTGGGAAATCTAAAATAAATTATAAAATAATTTCCTTTTTCTGTGTAATAATAAAACAGTCGCTTGTACTTGATCCCAACTAAGATATAATTAATCCTTATTGGAGGCAAAACCAGCCTATTGGCTTTATTTAATGTTTATATGATTTTTCTAGTAGTAGTAGGTATGAAAATTATGAAATAGATCCATTATCCAGAAAACCCCAGCATTCTGGATTACAAGTCCCATACCTGTACTTGTACACTAAGGTGAGAACCCAGACAATATTTAAAGCAAGGTACATTTAATTAACACAATTAACCCTTTCTCACAGCAATATATGCACCTGGCCATAATCTTCTTCACATTGTTCCACTGAATGTTTCATTTATATGAATATAATACACAAAAGCCATGAATATCCTGTAAATTATATCCTTATAAACGGTGAGTTCTGATGTCATCAGTTATAAACGGTGAGTTCTGATGTCATTTCTGTCACATGACTCATTGAAATTTGTGTATTATAATAAATAAAGTACCCCCAGTTGTAAAATATGAGGATATTAGAAGTTACCTCGGAGTTCCATGACCTGTATAAAAACACTCGGCCTTCGGCCTCGTGTTTTTATATGGTCATGAAACTCCTCGGTAACTTATAATATCCTTATATTTTACAAAAGGGGGTACTTTATTCACTATATATATTTCACCTATAGATGCCCTCCCAGTGAAGCCAAATAGATCTGTAATGTTGGGCTTTTATATGGGCCCCACACCTCTGACTGGGAAAATAACCAGGCTTGGAAAGAAAGAATCAGTGGGGAAGTGATGATGAGTAGCGATAACATTGCAACCGAAGCATTGAAGTGCCAGCTGCCTGGTTTCATTGGTGGAAGCTTTACTTATCGCTAGTGCTTGATGTACAGGGCAGGGGTTAATCATAGATCACACATAAATGCAGCCTCATCACAGGTCTGACGCCTTCATTCAGTCTAATGGTTGTCAAGACAAACAGGTTTGAGATGGAATCCATTGCCCCAAATATGCCCTGGGTACATGGTACCTCCCTACCCCTAAATCCAGCCCTGCGTTACGAATCAGCTCAGAGGCGATACCTGGTGTTTCCGTAAGGAATGTCTGTGGGCTCAGGGAACAGAGGCTGAATACTGGCACATACACTTTATATTTCACTGCAGTCATATTAAAGGGGATGTAAACCCATAAAAAACATTTAATGGAATTCTAAGCAACTTTCAAATATACAGTAATAGCAATGGGCAGACACTGCTCTCAATAGAACTTACATTTACACTTTATTACCATTGGGAACGTGTAAAGAGTCTTGGGAAGTTGCTTAGAAATGATCATTTATTTTATTAGACAACATTTTATATTCCCTATAAGTCAGTACAGGTATGAGATCCGTTATCTGGGAACCCGTGCTCTGAATTACAGGAATAGACTCCATTTTATCCAAATAACCCAGATTTTTAAAAATGATTTCCTTTTTCTGTGTAATAATAAAACATTAACTTGTACTTGATCCCAACTAAGATATAATGAATCCTTTATTGGAAACAAACCCAGCCTATTGGGTTTATTTAATATTTGCATTATTTTCAAGTAGACTTAGGGGCAGATTTATCAAGGGTCGAATTTCGAAGTACAAAAAACTTCGAAATTCGACCATCGAATTGAAAAACTTCGCATTCGAATATCGAATTCGACGTTTTTTCACTGAATTTGGCAATCGTACGATCAAATAAGAGTCAAACGATTTGAAAGATTTTAGCGTACAATCGAAGGATTTTTATTCGATGTGTGAAGACTTTAAAAAAGTTTGTAGAAGGTCCCCATAGGCGAACATAGCACTTTGGCAGGTTTAATTTAGAAAGTATTGAAGTTTGTTTAAAGAGACAGAACTTCAAATATTCAAACGATTTTTACTTTGAATCGAAGTCGAAGTAAATTCGAAATCGTAGTATCTTATTCGATGGTAGAAGTATCCAAAAAATTACTTTGAATTTTGAATTTTTTTACTTCAAAAATTCCCTCTAATTCACTTCGACCCTTGATAAATCTGCGCCTTAATGTATGAAGATCTAAATTACAGAAAGATCCATTATCCAGAAACCCCCAGGTCCCGAGCATTCTGGATAACAGGTCCCATACTTGTACCAAGGTCAGACAAGGGAAAGTCACCCGCATCACTTTGTGCCCTCCCTAATCTCTCCAAACATCTCCACCCAGCAAGAGGCAATAAGGGTCTTATCTTCATTATTAGCAAAACTATGATGATGATAACAGAGTAAAAATAGTGTCACTGGTTACCAGCTCCCAGTATATTATTCTGAACATGAAATACAAGAACAAAAGAAAGTCAGCAATCTGGTTGCTAGGGTTCAAATGACCCTAGCAACCATGCCTTGATTGGAATAAGAGACTGGAATATGAATAAGAGAGGGACTGAACAAAAAGAGAAGTAAAAAGAGTAGCACTAACAATACATTTGTAGCCTTGTTGAAAGCTGTAAAGGGCCAAAAGGCGAGTACAATTAGCTTATAATTAGCCATACTGTAGCAGAGCATTTGTTTTTAGATGGGGTCAGTGACCCCCATCTGAAAGCTGGAAAGAGTCAGAAGAAGAAGGCAAATGTTTAAAAAATTATACAAAATAAATAATGAAGACCGATTGAAAATGTGCTTAGAATTAGTCATTCTATGATACTAAACATTAAAGTAAAGGTGAACCAGCCCCTTAAATGAAACCTATAATACACAAATGCTTGGTATCTTATTATTTTACAGCTCTTCTCTCCCTTTAAAGACACTGCTGAATTGTACAGGGAAGGTGCTGGCCAGGCTCATTCACAGCTGAGGTGCAACTTTCCCATGTTTTCCCAACGCTGCACAATATAGAAATTTGTTTCCATGCAGGTTCTGAGCCCTGACTCAACAACATCAGCCTGGAGCTGCCTTAACTCTTTATAGGAGCTGCCTTAACTCTTTATATAGGAGCTGCCTTAACTCTTTATAGGAGCTGCCTTAACTCTTTATAGGAGCCGCCTTTACTCTTTATAGGAGCCACTCACTAGAACTCACTGGGCACAGACGTAACATTATTTACATATTTAAAGGAATAGTTCAGTGTGAAAATAAAAACTGGGTAAATAGACAGACTGTGCAAAATAAAAAACATTTCTAATATAGTTCGTTAGGCAAAAATGTAATGTATAAAGGCTGGAGTGAGTGGATGTGTAACATAATAGCCAGAACACTACTTCCTGCTTTTCAGCTCTCTAACTCTGAGTTAGTCAGTGACTATAAAGGGGGCCACATGGGCAGGGCAGCCATCAGGGGGGGACAGGGGGGAGAGTTGTAGGGGGCCCCAAGGGTAAAGGGGGCCCGGCCATGCCACACTTACTTGATTAGCTAGGCCCCCATCTTTCTGAGAGCTGCTGACTTTGGGAAGGCATGGACGTTTGAGGGGCCCTGGCCACCAATTTTCTTATAATGTGGGGGGGGGGGGGGCCACCAATTTTTTTTCTCAGGTGAGGTCCTAGCCACCAATATTTTTTAATGGGGGGGGTGCCCTGGCCACAAATATTTTTTAATGGGGGGCCCTGACCACCAATATCTTTTTATTTTTTATTAACATGTGGGAACCCTAGCCACCAATATATTTTTTGTTTTTTTACTGTGTGGTGGGGGGCAAACCTGTGGGGTGGGGAGGGCGGACCTGTAGGTGGGGCCTGCGGTGGGCGCAGCCCAGGGGGCCCAGGAAATTATGTTGTATGGGGCCCTGTGATTTCTGATGGCGGTCCTGCACATGGGACATAACTGTTCAGTGAGTTTGTAATTGATCCTCAGCATTCAGCTCAAAAGCAACAGTTTTGACCCATGTGGCCCCCCCTCAAGTCTCTGATTGGTTACTGCCTGGTAACCAATCAGTGGAAAGCAAGAGAGCTGAAAAGCAGGAAGTAGTGTTCTGGCTATTATGTTACACATCCAGTCACTCCAGACTTTATACATTACATTTTTGCCTAACTAACTATATTAGATACATTCATTATTTTGCACATACAATCTATTTACCCAGTTTTTATTTTTACACTGAACAATTCCTTTAATATTTGTGCGGAACTCATTTTAGTCTTAGTTCTGTTTAAAGTTTAACTTTATAGATTCAGTAACTAGATGTTACTAGGCTCCATAGCAAATTTAATTTAGGGCCCCAGAATAGTGATAAATTGGCCTATTCTACCAACATATATTAATATTCCTGTTATAGAATGTCTTACAGATTTGTAAGGATGTAATTGGATTTGCCCCTTTGATTTTTTTCAGTTATTCACCTTCATTTTTCTTCTTCTTGTCAACCTGGATTTTCAAATTATATCTGGGTTCAGTGAGTGACTAAATTCCAGAAAAAGATGCAATTGTGCCATTGATCCCCATTGTAAGCAGCAGTCCTGTCCTGCTTTATGGCAGCTGAGATTCTAGCTATCTGTATAACAGAACATTCTGTCCCAGTGGCTGCACAGATCCTATCTGATCCCCATTGTAAGCAGCAGTCCTGTCCTGCTTTATGGCAGCTGAGATTCTAGCTATCTGTATAACAGAACATTCTGTCCCAGTGGCTGCACAGATCCTATCTGATCCCCATTGTAAGCAGCAGTCCTGTCCTGCTTTATGGCAGCTGAGATTCAAGCTATCTGTATAACAGAACATTCTGTCCCAGTGGCTGCACAGATCCTATCTGATCCCCATTGTAAGCAGCAGTCCTGTCCTGCTTTATGGCAGCTGAGATTCTAGCTATCTGTATAACAGAACATTCTGTCCCAGTGGCTGCACAGATCCTATCTGATCCCATTGTAAGCAGCAGTCCTGTCCTGCTTTATGGCAGCTGAGATTCTAGTTATCTGTATAACAGAGCATTCTGTCCCAGTGGCTGCACAGATCCTATCTGATCCCCATTGTAAGCAGCAGTCCTGTCCTGCTTTATGGCAGCTGAGATTCTAGCTATCTGTATAACAGAACATTCTGTCCCAGTGGCTGCACAGATCCTATCTGATCCCCATTGTAAGGAGCAGTCCTGTCCTGCTTTATGGCAGCTGAGATTCTAGCTATCTGTATAACAGAGCATGCAATATTTTTTACTTGGATTTACTTCTCCTTTCTTTGTTACAGAGTTTATTTTCACTGCAGGGATTAACAGTGAGATATTAAGTCTGTAGAATGAAATCTCAGAGCCTGTAATTGTGCTGCTGGGTGATTGACAGCGCAGTCGCTCCTCTGGGTGAATCACAGACGGGTGACATTGGGGATCGGCATTTATTTATTTATTCTGCTGGAAGTTAAAGTATTGAGGTCGGATGGATTTACTCTTGGGACTCCCACAAGTCTCTGTATCACGGCGGGAACAGGTCGTGCCTTTAAAACCTATGGAAGAGGCTGATCTCTCAGCAGGAGGAGCCCAACATGATGTGTTGGAGAATAAGAAGGTATGTAACCGCTTTTAAAGGCAATGTGAGACCCAAGGGACATTCCCTGCTCTGGTGATGGGGGAGGGGGGTACCAAAGCAGAGACTGTCTCTTTAAATAAAATAAAAGTATGTTGTAGGAGTCCTACCCTTATACTTTGTGGCACTGAACCAGTCCCAGGGAGAGCACACACCTGTACAGCCGCTCACCTGAGAGGGACACACACCTGTACAGCCCCTCACCTGAGAGGGACACACACCTGTACAGCCGCACACCTGAGAGAGAGACACACACCTGTACAGCCCCTCACCTGAGAGGGACACACACCTGTACAGCCGCTCACCTGAGACACACACCTGTACAGCCACCCACCTGAGAGAGACACACACCTGTACAGCCACCCACCTGAGAGAGACACACACCTGTACAGCCACCCACCTGAGACACCCACCTGAGACACACACCTGTACAGCCACCCACCTGAGAGAGACACACACCTGTACAGCCACCCACCTGAGAGAGACACACACCTGTATAGCTGCTCACCTGAGAGAGACACACACCTGTACAGCCACTCACCTGAGAGAGACACACACCTGTACAGCCACCCACCTGAGAGAGACACACACCTGTACAGCCACTCACCTAAGAGAGACACACACCTGTACAGCCACTCACCTGAGACACACACCTGTACAGCCACCCACCTGAGACACACACCTGTACAGCCACTCACCTGAGAGAGACAAACACCTGTACAGCCACCCACCCGAGAGAGACACACACCTGTATAGCCACCCACCCGAGAGAAACACACACCTGTATCGCCGCTCACCTGAGAGAGACACACACCTGTACAGCGGCTCACCTGAGACACACACCTGTACAGCCACTCACCTGAGAGAGACACACACCTGTACAGCCGCTCACCTGAGAGAGGGACACTCACCTGTACAGCCGCTCACCTGAGAGGGACACACACCTGTACAGCCGCTCACCTGAGACACACACCTGTACAGCCACTCACCTGAGACACACACCTGTACAGCCACTCACCTGAGAGAGACACACACCTGTACAGCCACTCACCTGAGAGAGACACACACCTGTATAGCCACCCACCCGAGAGAAACACACACCTGTATCGCCGCTCACCTGAGAGAGACACACACCTGTACAGCCACTCACCTGAGAGAGACACACACCTGTACAGCCGCTCACCTGAGAGAGGGACACTCACCTGTACAGCCACCCACCTGAGAGAGACACACACCTGTACAGCCGCTCACCTGAGAGAGACACAAGTTCCCCTCAGTGTAGAGTTGAGCGCAGGGAAGGAGCTGCAGTACCGCACTTGGCCATATAGAGAGGGGGGCGCGCTGGCACCAGACTAGAGGATTGGGGAGGAGGAGGGGACAAGTTCGCACCTTAGTGTGTGAGTGTCTGTCAGCCCCAGACCTGCCCTCCCCCGGGACTCAGTCGGACTCACCTTCCGCTCTGCCTGCGCTACACCTGCTGGGCCAGCCCACTGCGCGGAAATGGGGGTGAAGGGGCGGTAACCGTGAAATACGGAGAGCTCTGAGCGCAGCCCGAGGAAGAGGAAGAAGCTGCAGAAGCGACAGGAGAGCGGGGGAGGATGTCATCCAAGGAGCGGCTGTACGAGCTGTGGCTTCTCTACTTCACTAAGGTGAGGGCTCGCCACCTGTTCTACCCGGGGGTGTGTCTCTAGTACTGGGGGAGGGGCCAGCTGAGACGCACACACCTCCCCCACTGTGGGGCAATAAGGCTCCTGTCTGTTTCCCAGCCACTCCCTGCAACCCTCACACTCCCTGCAACCCTCACACCCCCTGCAACCCTCACACCCAACTGTGGGAGGGGCCGGGGAGTCAGACTGCAGGGAGCAGCCGGGGTGCTGGGAGTAGGGGTGTCAGGGCTCAGGGGTTCCCTCTACGTTTTATACAAGGGACTGAGAGCCAGAGCTGATGTGTGGGTGTCAGGGCTGATGTGTGGGTGCTAGGGCAGCAGTGTGGGTGTCAGGACTGATGTGTGGGTGTCAGGGCAGCAGTGTGTGTGAGTAAGTGGCAGGTTAAGGTGATTGGGAGGACAAGGTATTAGCGGTGGGAGGGGAAGGGACTGGCAGGTGTTGGTGTCAGAGTTGGGTGCTGTAATGTTTGGGGTGAGGGGGGAGCCTGTGGTGTAAGAACATGTTGCTGTGTGATCTCATCTGACAGATCATATTAGATCCTATGTGTGTGGGCAGATTGGGCGTGCTGGTGCTTCACGACTGGCAGGACAGGCTGCTCCCTGATTTATAGAAACAAAACAAAGTGGTGCTGCTCGATTGCATGACGTGACATCAGGAAGAAGTGTTAGCTCTGGTTCCACAAGAGATGCCCCTTATAATTAGCTGATCCCATCACAGAGTCGTGCCATGCTGCTGCACCCTCCCTGCCCCCTTCCCCGGGACCCGACGCTGAGCAAGGTAGGGAGACTTCTCTTTGTTCTCTCCTTCCTTTCTACCATGTGCTGTTTGATTTGGCTGCTGCCACGGGAGCTGACAGTTAACCCTGGCGGCACATGGTGATTGCTGAGCTGCTCAGAGCACAGTCTTTACTTATTCATTCCTCTCTGGCACAGCGTGGGTTACATAAGTGACAAGCCAAGATTTCGGATTCTCTGCGCCTTATTGGCGACCAATTAACTTGTGTTTAGCACCTGACCCACTAGATTCCGCCTCACCCACATTGCGCCCACATCTGTAGCAAACCAGGGCTTCAACCTGTACTGAGTTATCCACCAAATTATTCAATCATTCAGCTGCTGCTTGCACAATAATAGCCAGTATGGGGCTCCTGCTTTTGTTCAACCAGGCTGTCAGGGGATGCTGGGAGTTGTAGTTCAGTGATGACTGTAGGGCTGAATATGATGGAAAAGAATGTCCAACAATGACATAATACATTTAGGGGCAAAGTGTGAATTTAGAACTCACCCCAATAAAACTCACTCACTGTCTATTTATTCCTGTGGGATTTTTACAATCATATTTATCAATGGAGTTCACCATTTGATAAATATGCTTTTAAAAATCCCACAGGAATAAATAGATAGTGAGTGAGTTCTAAATTCACACTAAGGGGCACATTTACAAAGCTCGAGTGAAGGATTCGAATTAAAAAAATGTTGAATTTCGAAGTGTTTTTTGGGCTACTTCGACCATCGAATGGGCTAGTTCGACCTTCGACTACGACTATGAATCGAACGTTTCGAACTAAAAATCGTTCGACTATTCGACCATTCGATAGTCGAAGTACTGTCTCTTTAAGAAAAACTTCGACCCCCTAGTTCGGCAGCTAAAAGCCACCGAACTCAATGTTAGCCTATGGGGAAGGTCCCCATAGGCTTGCCTGTGCTTTTTTGATCGAAGGATATTCCTTCGATCGTTGTATTAAAATCCTTCGAATCGTTCGATTCGAAGGATTTAATCGTTCGATCGAACGAAGGATTAGCGATAAATCGTTCGACTTCGATATTCGAAGTCAAACGATTTTAGTTCCTAGTCGAATATCGAGGGTTAATTAACCCTTGATATTCGACCCTTAGTAAATCTGCCCCTAAATCTGCCCCTTAGACTGATCTGCATCAAAGTTGCACATGATTTGGTGAAGCAGTAAATTCCGGCTCAATATCGGAGCTACAGGAATGTCCCTACACACTCCCTATTTGCCCCGGGGGCTTTGTTTTGTCTGGCTACTCTAATAATGCAGTTTCTGAGCAATAAAGGTGCTGCAGCTTGTCCCAGCCAGGAGCTCAGATCACTCAGGGGGGGGTAATAGGTTCAACAGGTAACTGCCAAGAGTTGGACCTCCCCAAAAAAAAGAAAAAAAAATGTAATTTGGGTGCTGGCATCTTAACACAGTTGCACAAATCTAGCGACACTCCATTGAAGTGGAACAATTTCAGCTGTTGACTGTGTGAACTGCCCCATAGGGAATAATGAAAACGAACTAACTAGCAACTGTCACACAGTAAGTATAAATGCTTCCTGCAATAGGATTAGCCCTTATGGGGAAACGACGGGCACTGTTTGTACATAAGCTACAGCCTCTCCCAGTGTGGTGCCCCCCTCCAGCCCTTCTCACGTTTATGGGTGCCCCTGAGCTTCTGTTGTCTGTCCAGTCAATGTCATTCTATAAAACATTCAGATTTAGTTTCTCTGTGATCCCCCGTCTCATGGGTGTCCGTGTGGGTTTGATATTTCATCAGAGTGTTTGGCTCGGTGCTAAGGATTCTGGGTAGTCAGCGAATGGTATCACTTACCGGCTCTGGTTCTTGGGGTGTCCCAGTTATGATTGTCCCATGAGTGGGTGGGGTCCCACTACAACAGACTTGATAGAACTGACTGGGAAATGTGATAGAGCCCCAGGGAATGAAGTACAATGTTCTTTAAACACTATTTTCTTTCTATAAATAAAAGAATAAATGTAAATCTATTAAACGAGCAAGTTTTGGGGCTTCCTGGGCGGAGCTTTCACGTCTCCAATAAACAACAATAAGGAATGTGACTGTAGTGTAGTAGTTATAGGATAATACTAATTAAGTGATATTATACAGGATAATACTAATACAGTGATATTATACAGGATAATACTAATTAAGTGATATTATACAGGATAATACTAATACAGTGATATTATACAGGATAATACTAATTAAGTGATATTATACAGGATAATACTAATACAGTGATATTATAAAGGATAATACTAATTAAGTGATATTATACAGGATAATACTAATACAGTGATATTATACAGGATAATACTAATACAGTGATATTATAAAGGATAATACTAATTAAGTGATATTATACAGGATAATACTAATACAGTGATATTATAAAGGATAATACTAATAAAGTGATATAAGTGATTATAAAGGATAATAGTAATAAACTGATATTATACAGGATAATAGTAATAAACTGATATTATACAGGATAATACTAATACAGTGAAATTAAAAAAGATAATACTAATACAGTGATATTATAAAGGATAATACTAATAAAGTGATATTATACAGGATAATACTAATAAAGTAATATTATACAGGAAAATACTAATAAAGTGATATTATACAGGATAATACTAATTAAGTAACATTATAAAGGATAATACTAATAAAGTGATATTATAAAGTATAATAGTAATAAACTGATATTATAAAAAAGGATAAACCTAATAAAGTGATATTATACAGGATAATACTAATACAGTGATATTATACAGGATAATACTAATACAGTGATATTATAAAGGATAATACTAATTAAGTGATATTATACAGGATAATACTAATACAGTGATATTATAAAGGATAATACTAATAAAGTGATATAAGTGATTATAAAGGATAATAGTAATAAACTGATATTATACAGGATAATAGTAATAAACTGATATTATACAGGATAATACTAATACAGTGAAATTAAAAAAGATAATACTAATACAGTGATATTATAAAGGATAATACTAATAAAGTGATATTATACAGGATAATACTAATAAAGTAATATTATACAGGAAAATACTAATAAAGTGATATTATACAGGATAATACTAATTAAGTAACATTATAAAGGATAATACTAATAAAGTGATATTATAAAGTATAATAGTAATAAACTGATATTATAAAAAAGGATAAACCTAATAAAGTGATATTATACAGGATAATACTAATAAAGTAACATTATAAAGGATAATACTAATAAAGTGATATTATAAAGCATAATACTAAAAGTGATATTAAAAAGGATAATACTAATTAAGTGATATTTTACAGGATAATACTAATACAGTGATATTATAAAGGATAATAGTAATAAAGTGATATTATAAAGGATAATACTAATAAAGTGATATTATACAGGATAATACTAATAAAGTAATATTATACAGGAAAACCCTACAAATTATGGCTTTTAGAAAACAATTATATGGGTCCTGTTACACTAACCAGTATGTGGGCAGATGTGAACAGCGGTGATTGGCTGCTTGTGACTCAGTGTCCTGCCAGCCAATAGCTTGTGATCTCTTTTACTTGAATGAGTTTCATATCATCCATATTGGCACAGGCCACCTGACATTATTATAGATATTTCCAGTTCTTCTGTGGTACTGACTGAGGAAAGGAGGTTTCATTGTATTGGGCCCGAGGATCTTGGGGAGAAAGGCTGTTCGGCTGAAAACTTTAGTAGATGAGAACAGTGATGGGTGCCTGATTGCTCATAGTCTGTACAGAAAGATAACTTAAACTATGGCAGCATAGGTATTCCCTGTACTAAGCACAATTCAGCAGGAACAGTCCCTAAGTTTGCTCATAGTCTGTACAGAGAGATCCCATAAAACTATGGCAGCATAGGTATTCCTCTGTACTAAGCACAATTCAGCAGGAACAGTCCCTAAGTTTGCTCATAGTCTGTACAGAGAGATCCCATAAAACTATGACAGCATAGGTATTCCCTGTACTAAGCACAATTCAGCAGGAACAGTCCCTTAAGTTTGCTCATAGTCTGTACAGAGAGATCCCATAAAACTATAGCAGCATAGGTATTCCCTGTACTAAGCACAATTCAGCAGGAACAGCCCCTAAGTTTGCTCATAATCTGTACAGAGAGATCCCATAAAACTATGACAGCATAGGTATTCCCTGTACTAAGCACAATTGAGCAGGAACAGTCTCCTAAGTTTGCTCATAGTCTGTACAGAGAGATCCCATAAAACTATGGCAGCATAGGTATTCTCTGTACTAAGCACAATTCAGCAGGAACAGTCCCCTAAGTTTACTCATAGTCTGTACAGAGAGATCCCATAAAACTATGGCAGCATAAGTATTCCCTGTACTAAGCACAATTCAGCAGGAACAGCCCTCTAAGTTTGCTCATAGACTGTACAAAACTTTCTTTAAAAAGGACTTTTAAGTTAACTTCTGCAGTTTGTTCCCTATGTAATGCTAAAGCAGCGAGTAAGTAAGTCTGCATCACTAAAGGCTGCACCAGATATTGTCCTTATTTACACGCATTGTCCTCCCTGACCACAAAAGTCATGCTAAAGATAGGAATAAAGGAACAGATGTAGGAGCGGCCATCTTGCTGTCTACACAGTTGGTTCTGACTTTAAGTGAATTAACCCCTGGCTCGCCCCCTGAACGCTGAGCTGACCAATAGGACAGGCCCAAGTCTAATAAAAGAACTGCACTCACGGTCGCTTATCTCTTTCCGAAGTCGCCTCCCTCGGGGCTGGAAAGTCGTTTAACATTCAAATTCCTCTGCTCATTTCCTTTCAGGATGCAACAGCCTTCTCTAGATTAAAGGGCCTCCTTTCCAAAATGTGTATATATACCAGTCTTTCCCTATGTGTATATATATATATACCAGTCTTTCCCTATGTGTATATATATATACCAGTCTTTCCCTATGTGTATCTCTATGTGTATATATACCAGTCTTTCCCTATGTGTATATATATATATATACCAGTCTTTCCCTATGTGTATATATATATATACCAGTCTTTCCCTATGTGTATATATATATATACCAGTCTTTCCCTATGTGTATATATATATACCAGTCTTTCCCTATGTGTATCTCTATGTGTATATATACCAGTCTTTCCCTATGTGTATATATATATATACCAGTCTTTCCCTATGTGTATATATATATACCAGTCTTTCCCTATGTGTATCTCTATGTGTATATATACCAGTCTTTCCCTATGTGTATATATATATATACCAGTCTTTCCCTATGTGTATATATATATACCAGTCTTTCCCTATGTGTATCTCTATGTGTATATATACCAGTCTTTCCCTATGTGTGAATATATGTCAAATATTCCACAGATACTGCTGAGAAATGTATCAAGTAAATGTAGCAAATTATAACAGGTTTTTTCCCCAAATTTTTTTGGGAAAATAGTAAAAAATAGATGGAAAACTATTGGAAAAGGTATTTGTTTATGGTGAATAATCTGAAAACAACTGAACTTAAAAAAAAAAGTATTTGGAAGGTGAACAACCCCTATGTGTGACCATTGGGTGTAGCTGCCGTGTGCTTGTTGGTAAATATTTTGCTTATTTCATAAAAAAAACCCTAATTAGCATCTGTTTGACAGAAAACAAATCAACAACAATGTTGTGTTTCCCTTTAAATGTGTCTGTGTGTGTATATATATGTGTGTGTGTGTGTATATATATGTGTGTGTGTGTGTATATATATATATATATATATATATATATATATATGTGTGTGTGTGTAACTTCACCCTGTATTGAGTCACTGCCAGGGGCCCATTGTATTTTGCAAAGTGACCGTTGGTTGTGACACAAACACACAAGCTTTACACAATACATCTCCCAGTTAAGGTTTGGGAGCTGAAAGTGAAATAGGAACAGATACACGGGACGTCACGTTTGTGTCTGTGAGTGAGAATCCAACCAAATACTCACAAGGGGCCTAGTCATTTGCACTCTGGCTTTGTGATTATTCACTTGTGCTGTGTATTGTAGTGTCAACACAAAAATGTCCACTAGGTAAGGGATGTCCTCCTACTGTAGGTCTGTAACCATTTAGTGGCCTCTAGTGGCTTCTTGGCTGTATTTTTAGTAGTGTCTTAGCAGTTCTTGTAGTAACATTGTGTCTTTGCACTTCTCTTAGAAGAGTCTTTGCCATTCTCTTAATAACGTTTTTGTCGTTCTCCTAGTAAAGTCTTTGCCATTCTCATAGTAAAGTCTTTGCTGTTCCTGTTCTCCTAGTAAAGTCTTAACCGTTCTCATAGTGAAGTCTTTGCCGTTCTCCTAGTAAAGTCTTTGCTGTTCTAGTAAAGTTGTTGCCGTTCCCTTTCTCCTAGTAAAGTCTTTGCCGTTCTCCTAGTAAAGTCTTTGCCATTCTCCTAGTAAAGTATTTGCCATTCTCCTAGTAAAGTCTTTGCCGTTCTCCTAGTAAAGTCTTTGCAATTCTCCTAGTAAAGTCTTTGCTGTTCTCCTAGTAAAGTCTCCTAGTAAAGTCTTTGCCATTCTCCTAGTACTGTCATTCCATTGGTCCTGTGCTGGGGCAGCCTGAGCCTCTACTGTGGGACAAGTTTAGGGGACTTTCCCTTCCTGTGTTTGGGCCAATCAAAATACGGCACACAAGCCTAAGGTTGTAAGGGTGTCACCAGTCATTTTTCCCACGAGATTTCCAGCGAATTGGAGCTTAAAGGCGGGAGGTGAAATTCATTGGCTGTATTTACTTTGCCTTGTGTTTGAATTAAAGGCAGGGCCTGTCTTGTGGCAAACGCCAAGCTGCTCAGATCTCTGGTAGTACAGGTATGGGACCTGTTATCCAGAATGCTCGGGACCTGGGGGTTTTTCGGATAATGGATCTTTCCATAATTTGGATCTTCGTACCTTAAGTCTACTAGAAAATCATGGATACCTTACTAAACCTAAACCTGACTGTTTTGCCAACCTCACATCTCAGCCTGTCAGTTAGTTTCTAATGCTAATGGACTCCTGCTGCACAAATATGGCGGCCCCCTCATACAGGAACATGGGTACTAGGAAAAGTAATGTAAAAGCATCAGGCAAATACTTTTATGGCAAAATTATAAATAGATAAATAGATAACACAGCAGCGCCGCACCCCAAAGGCTTATATTGTGTGCACCCATTTGTGTTTTTTAGAAGCACAGCCTGAGGCATTAAGCCGTGTTGCCGTGGCTAGAACACAAGCATTTTCATTTTATGGTGTTACTGTTTCTTTAAACAACTGAAATACTACAAGGAGTGTGATTGGGGGGTGGTAACACCGGGCTTAGGACCCCAGCCATGTGAATGTGCCCTATAAAACTGCCAGTACATGGATGAGCAATGACAGTTGGCTCCACCATTCTCAATGGAGCCACCAGCCAACTGCCATATTTATAGCGCTAACACATTCATATATCATATATTGATTCATATATTATCCAGAAAATTTGAATCCCTACAAAAATGGGCCATTATTATCAGATCTGGATGCCCCCCACCCACTTTGGTTGGTAATGTAAAAAGCCCCAATCATATCCAAGGGCCCATCTTTGAGTATAAGGAGTCGATACCATGTTCTGAAAGTCTGTAAACTAATCTACTTAACTGCCAACTGCCAACTGCCAGACTGCTGTAAACATCCCGCAGTCTTAGGACTGGGCTTCTTCTGATTCTCTTCCATGCCATAGATTGCTGGGGACCAATACAGATAGAAGAGGTTTTGGAAGAAGGGCCCTGGACCTGTGCTTGAGTGGAAAACCCATAAATCAGGGTATATATAGAAAATGAGTAACCATGCCAGTCTCTAGCAGCAGTGTGTGATACAGGGACCCAGAGGTGCTGTCTCTGCTCTGCCCAGAACTGATCCTTTAGGAACGGCTGAATTGCTTCTATGTGTGTTAGAGTATCTGTCCTGCCCAGAACTGATCCTTTAGGAAGGACTGAATTGCTTCTAAATGTGTTGGAGTCTCTGTCCTGCCCAGAACTGATCCTTTAGGAATGGCTGAATTGCTTCTATGTGTTAGAGTCTCCGTCCTGCCCAGAACTGATCATTTAGGAACAGCTGAATTGCTTCTATATGTGTTAGAGTCTCTGTCCTGCCCAGAACCAATCCTTTAGGAAGGGCTGAATTGCTTCTATATGTGTTAGAGTCTCTGTCCTGCCCAGAACCAATCCTTTAGGAAGGGCTGAATTGCTTCTTTGTGTGTTAGTCTGTTAGAGTCTGGGACAAGCAGCTTTGTGACATTGCAGTAAGTGCAGGTGTGGGCGAGTGTCACCTATTTGCACACAGGAGGGTGAGTTTTGGGTGGGGAGAAGGTCACACAAGAGGAGTGGTACCTGCTATTGTGAGTGAGATCCATATGTACCTGCCTGGGGCTCTTCTGCTGCTGCTGTCAGAATATTGAGCTTTTATTGCTCACACTTCCACTGATGTGTAACCAGCAAATCCAGCTATAAATGGGCTCAGGCTCTAGTGGGTCATCATTCTGTGCTGCACACGGGTTCTTATTATACGGCAAATGATTTAGGCCAGAATTCCCACTGAACGTGAGGAGATATAATGAGATCCTCTTCATCATGCTGTGCTGCCTGTGCTCTTGGGCATTATATTTAAAGGGATACTGTCATGGGACAAAAAAATATTTTTCAAAACACATCAGTTAATAGTGCTGCTCCAGCAGAATTCTGCACTGGAAACCATTTCTCAAAACAACAAATTGATTTTTTTTAGATTTCATTTTGAAATCTGACATGGGGTTAGACATATTGTCAGTTTCACAGCTGCCCCAAGTCATGTGACTTGTGCTCTGATAAATTTCAGTCACTCTTTACTGCTGTACTGCAAGTTGGACTGATATCACCCCCTCCCTCCCCCCCCCAGCAGCCAAACAACAGAACAATGGGACGGTAACCAGATAACAGCCCCTAAAGTTCCCCATAGAACCACCGATTTTAGTCTGACAAATCCTTTGAAATTATCGTGCGGTTAGTGGGATTCGAACGATCGACCATCTTATGATTTTTCGGCCGACATCTGTCAGGAAATTGATCAGCCAGGTTAAAAAATCTTTGTCGGTCCCAGCGCAATTTATCTATGTTTGCAGGGCCAAGCAGGCAGCTCCCCTTTGTTTTCCTGCCAAATTGGTCTTTTTAGTTGATGGTAAATTCATACAATCGTTACGAGAAAATCGTGGTCTCACGATGAGGATCTGATCTTTTAAAAATCTCAACATCTTTGGCCAGCTTAACACAAGATAACAGCTGCCTGGTAGATCTAAGAACAGCACTCAATAGTAAAATCCAGGTCCCACTGAGACACATTCAGTTACATTGAGTAGGAGAAACAACAGCCTGCCAGAAAGCAGTTCCATCTAGGGTTGCCACCCGGCCGGTATTTTACCGGCCTAGCCGGTAAAACACCTGCGGGGGCTGGTATTACAGATTTACTGGCAATGTAGCTGCTGGTAATTTGTAATACCCTTAACAAAAGGCCTTGCCCTCTGGTGGAAACTTACCGTTTCTATCCCCCCTGAGCGTTGTGGCCCCGCCCCTTTTGTGGCTCGACTGCACCCCTTTTTGCATCACGGTCCGCCCCTTTAGTTCCTGCCCTCCCCGCTGGCCAGTAAAAATATTTTACAAAGGTGGCAACCCTAGTTCCATCCTAAAGTGCTGGCTCTTTCTGAAATCACATGACCAGGCAAAATGAGCTGAGATGCACCTACACACCAATATTACAACTAAATACACTTGCTGGTTCAGGAACGACATTTTAAATTGTACAGTCAATTATTTGCAGTGTAAACAGTGTCATTTAGAAATAACAACAACATCATAAAAATCATGACGGAATCTCTTTAAAGATAAATCATTAAAGAAAAACCAACACAATGCAGCCTGTGAAATGGATTTGTCTTTGTACAAGACTCACTATCCCTTTAATTGCAGGGTGTGCGAGTCAGGTGTCACTTTAACCCTTCACTTACACAACCTCCCCATAATGGAATAGGAACTACACTCCCCCCATGGAAAGGAAGCAGAGACAGGTACAGACATATACACATTATACTGCACACGTATGGAATGGGACAGTATTATTTGCCCTTTAATCCTTGAAATCTCTGCATAGTCCCAGGGGCAAACTACTTCCTTGTGATCATTTATTCCCACGTACAATTAATCAGGCCCATTTATGTTACACAATGGAAATCCTTTTGTATTTGTGCGTTTGTCTTGCCCTGTCCCCACCCAGGCTTCAGGCCTGTTACCTGTATAAGTGCAAATCAGACATTTCTGGCAGGTAATTAGACAACTCATTATTGTGATTGGAGGAGCCTGTGACTTTGGTGCTGTCGCCTCATCCCTTCTATAACAACTGCTGCACCTCAGTTACACCAGTTACACAACATGGAGGGAAAAAACGCAGTTATATTTGAAATCGACACCTTCATAAACATGAGGATGACCAGTAACCTTCGCACTGCCGTATCATTACTGACTTTATTAGGCTACAGGCCCGTGTGTCCCCTGCATTCCCTGGAGAGGCCGGAACATTTCCTTGTGTCACTAATTATTCCAGAGAATAGGAAATCACTGTCTGATTGCAGCAAATACATGAATTTAATTACATGTTCCATCATAAATCAGTTTTCTGGGTCTACAGAGGGTGTTGTTTTATTTGAACAACTTGTAATGTGCTGCTTTATAAATATATAAACTGTCTGGTTATGCCAATAATTAATGGTCCATTCCGCCATCACTTATTCCTGCTGAATTGTGCTTATGGGATCTCTCTGTACAGACTATGAGCAAACTTAGGGACTGTTCCTGCTGAATTGTGCTTAGTACAGGGAATACCTATGCTGCCATAGTTTTATGGGATCTCTCTGTACAGACTATGAGCAAACTTAGGGGCTGTTCCTGCTGAATTGTGCTTAGTACAGGGAATACCTATGCTGCCATAGTTTTATGGGATCTCTCTGTACAGACTATGAGCAAACTTAGGGGACTGTTCCTGCTGAATTGTGCTTAGTACAGGGAATACCTATGCTGCCATAGTTTTATGGGATCTCTCTGTACAGACTATGAGCAAACTTAGGGACTGTTCCTGCTGAATTGTGCTTAGTACAGGGAATACCTATACTGTCATAGTTTTATGGGATCTCTCTGTACAGACTATGAGCAAACTTAGGGGCTGTTCCTGCTGAATTGTGCTTAGTACAGGGAATACCTATGCTGCCATAGTTTTATGGGATCTCTCTGTACAGACTATGAGCAAACTTAGGGACTGTTCCTGCTGAATTGTGCTTAGTACAGGGAATACCTATGCTGCCATAGTTTTATGGGATCTCTCTGTACAGACTATGAGCAAACTTAGGGGCTGTTCCTGCTGAATTGTGCTTAGTACAGGGAATACCTATGCTCCCATAGTTTTATGGGATCTCTCTCTACAGACTATGAGCAAACTTAGGGGCTGTTCCTGCTGAATTTTGCTTAGTACAGGGAATACCTATGCTGCCATAGTTTATGGGATCTCTCTGTACAGACTATGAGCAAACTTAGGGGACTGTTCCTGCTGAATTGTGCTTAGTACAGGGAATACCTATGCTGCCATAGTTTTATGGGATCTCTCTGTACAGACTATGAGCAAACTTAGGGACTGTTCCTGCTGAATTGTGCTTAGTACAGGGAATACCTATACTGTCATAGTTTTATGGGATCTCTCTGTACAGACTATGAGCAAACTTAGGGGCTGTTCCTGCTGAATTGTGCTTAGTACAGGGAATACCTATTCTGCCATAGTTTTATGGGATCTCTCTGTACAGACTATGAGCAAACTTAGGGGCTGTTCCTGCTGAATTGTGCTTAGTACAGGGAATACCTATGCTGCCATAGTTTTATGGGATCTCTCTGTACAGACTATGAGCAAACTTAGGGGCTGTTCCTGCTGAATTGTGCTTAGTACAGGGAATACCTATGCTGCCATAGTTTTATGGGATCTCTCTGTACAGACTATGAGCAAACTTAGGGGCTGTTCCTGCTGAATTGTGCTTAGTACAGGGAATACCTATGCTGCCATAGTTTTATGGGATCTCTCTGTACAGACTATGAGCAAACTTAGGGGACTGTTCCTGCTGAATTGTGCTTAGTACAGGGAATACCTATGCTGCCATAGTTTTATGGGATCTCTCTGTACAGACTATGAGCAAACTTAGGGACTGTTCCTGCTGAATTGTGCTTAGTACAGGGAATACCTATACTGTCATAGTTTTATGGGATCTCTCTGTACAGACTATGAGCAAACTTAGGGGCTGTTCCTGCTGAATTGTGCTTAGTACAGGGAATACCTATGCTGCCATAGTTTTATGGGATCTCTCTGTACAGACTATGAGCAAACTTAGGGACTGTTCCTGCTGAATTGTGCTTAGTACAGGGAATACCTATGCTGCCATAGTTTTATGGGATCTCTCTGTACAGACTATGAGCAAACTTAGGGGCTGTTCCTGCTGAATTGTGCTTAGTACAGGGAATACCTATGCTCCCATAGTTTTATGGGATCTCTCTCTACAGACTATGAGCAAACTTAGGGGCTGTTCCTGCTGAATTTTGCTTAGTACAGGGAATACCTATGCTGCCATAGTTTTATGGGATCTCTCTGTACAGACTATGAGCAAACTTAGGGGACTGTTCCTGCTGAATTGTGCTTAGTACAGGGAATACCTATGCTGCCATAGTTTTATGGGATCTCTCTGTACAGACTATGAGCAAACTTAGGGACTGTTCCTGCTGAATTGTGCTTAGTACAGGGAATACCTATACTGTCATAGTTTTATGGGATCTCTCTGTACAGACTATGAGCAAACTTAGGGGCTGTTCCTGCTGAATTGTGCTTAGTACAGGGAATACCTATTCTGCCATAGTTTTATGGGATCTCTCTGTACAGACTATGAGCAAACTTAGGGGCTGTTCCTGCTGAATTGTGCTTAGTACAGGGAATACCTATGCTGCCATAGTTTTATGGGATCTCTCTGTACAGACTATGAGCAAACTTAGGGGACTGTTCCTGCTGAATTGTGCTTAGTACAGGGAATACCTATGCTGCCATAGTTTTATGGGATCTCTCTGTACAGACTATGAGCAAACTTAGGGACTGTTCCTGCTGAATTGTGCTTAGTACAGGGAATACCTATACTGTCATAGTTTTATGGGATCTCTCTGTACAGACTATGAGCAAACTTAGGGGCTGTTCCTGCTGAATTGTGCTTAGTACAGGGAATACCTATGCTGCCATAGTTTTATGGGATCTCTCTCTACAGACTATGAGCAAACTTAGGGGCTGTTCCTGCTGAATTGTGCTTAGTACAGGGAATACCTATGCTGCCATAGTTTTATGGGATCTCTCTGTACAGACTATGAGCAAACTTAGGGACTGTTCCTGCTGAATTGTGCTTAGTACAGGGAATACCTATGCTGCCATAGTTTAATGGGATCTCTCTGTACAGACTATTAGCAAACTTAGGGACTGTTCCTGCTGAATTGTGCTTAGTACAGGGAATACCTATGCTGCCATAGTTTTATGGGATCTCTCTGTACAGACTATGAGCAAACTTAGGGGACTGTTCCTGCTGAATTGTGCTTAGTACACGGAATACCTATGCTGCCATAGTTTTATGGGATCTCTCTGTACAGACTATGAGCAAACTTAGGGACTGTTCCTGCTGAATTGTGCTTAGTACAGAGGAATACCTATGCTGCCATAGATTTATGGGATCTCTCTCTACAGACTATGAGCAAACTTAGGGGCTGTTCCTGCTGAATTGTGCTTAGTACAGGGAATACCTATGCTGCCATAGTTTTATGGGATCTCTCTGTACAGACTATGAGCAAACTTAGGGACTGTTCCTGCTGAATTGTGCTTAGTACAGGGAATACCTATGCTGCCATAGTTTAATGGGATCTCTCTGTACAGACTATTAGCAAACTTAGGGACTGTTCCTGCTGAATTGTGCTTAGTACAGGGAATACCTATGCTGCCATAGTTTTATGGGATCTCTCTGTACAGACTATGAGCAAACTTAGGGGACTGTTCCTGCTGAATTGTGCTTAGTACACGGAATACCTATGCTGCCATAGTTTTATGGGATCTCTCTGTACAGACTATGAGCAAACTTAGGGACTGTTCCTGCTGAATTGTGCTTAGTACAGAGGAATACCTATGCTGCCATAGATTTATGGGATCTCTCTCTACAGACTATGAGCAAACTTAGGGGCTGTTCCTGCTGAATTGTGCTTAGTACAGGGAATACCTATGCTGCCATAGTTTTATGGGATCTCTCTGTACAGACTATGAGCAAACTTAGGGACTGTTCCTGCTGAATTGTGCTTAGTACAGGGAATACCTATGCTGCCATAGTTTTATGGGATCTCTCTGTACAGACTATGAGCAAACTTAGGGACTGTTCCTGCTGAATTGTGCTTAGTACAGGGAATACCTATGCTGCCATAGTTTTATGGGATTTCTCTGTACAGACTATGAGCAAACTTATGGGTTGTTCCTGCTGAATTGTGCTTAGTACAGGGGATACCTATGCTGCCATAGTTTTATGGGATTTCTCTGTACAGACTATGAGCAAACTTATGGGTTGTTCCTGCTGAATTGTGCTTAGTACAGGGAAATATCGCTGTGGTTTTGCCTTTGTAGGAAGGTTTTTGTAGCAGGAGGTACAAACATTCATTGTGCACAAATTCTATCCTATTCCTTGTAGATATTATGTAGAGTGAGTGGATCTATGGGGCAGTACATAGACATTAGGCAGAGTTGTTTACATGGAGGATATTATGTGGGTAGGTGTAAGGTGAGCTGGGGATGGTGCGGATCTGGTCAATTATTAAAAGAGCTTCTCCTATAACAGCGTTTATTATACCACATCCCCTGCCCCATTCCTGTAAATCTCCATAGAAAACTGACCCTCTCCCTATAATCTGTGCTGCTATTGGCCTGTTGGGATGAACCAATAAGAAGAGCTAAGGGTCCCTCTCCTATTTATCAGTCTGACCCTGTGCTACAGTTATGTGCAGTTAGTCAATAGGTCAATATATGAAATATTATTTGAGTACATCTGATACATTAGGAGTAGGAGCTACATTGTGCAGGGTGAGTAAAGCAGTGACAATGAATTCTGCAAATCTCATTTGCTGCCCAAGCCACAGACAGACACTTTGATTGGTTTCTGGTGACTTGGAAGCCAAAGATCTGTCACTCAGATGCCCAGTGCATTGTGGGTAACCAATGAAGAGCCTCGGTGCAACTAATGAGGGAAGGGGCTAGTAATCGTGGCTCGGCCGGCTGCTTGCTGGAGTGTCTCCCAGTCCCTGCTCAGTCCATTAACCACAAAAGTAGAGCAAAGTTCAGTAAATAGTGACCAGCGCTGCTCTCCCCGTGGCTGATACTTTGCTCCTTACATTAACACTATGTTCCCCAGGAACTTTCAGATTTTACTTGTCAAACTGTCTTTGGTCCATAAGGGGGGAGCAGTCTTTCTATATCTGTAGTCTTTCTGTATCTATAGTCTTTCTGTATCTATAGTCTTTCTATATTGCATGCTCTCCTTCACTGACCAGTAACATCCCCAGACTGAATAGTGGGCAGGGTTCAGTCCACAAGGAAATACAGTAAATGGGCCCTGATATAACTAAGTGCTGCAATTAGCTCTTATGTGTTCATCGTTAATTGGGTTCCTTGTATACATTGTCCATTCCTTGCCTGAGTAAGAGTTTGCTTTGCTCTGTCACCCATAGCAACCAATATGCTGGTTGATTTTAAAATTGTAGCAGATAAAGTTAAGTAATATCCTTATCATTTACAGTAGGGGGTACATTATCCCTTATAATACATGAGTGATACTCAGAGTTCCCTGTATAACTCAGCCTGCAGCCTTGTGCCTTTATATGGTCACAGAACAACCCCTCAGTGACTTCTAATATCCTTATCATTTACAGTAGGGGGTACATTATCCCTTATAATACATGAGTGATACTCAGAGTTCCCTGTATAACTCAGCCTGCAGCCTTGTGTCTTTATATGGTCACAGAACAACCCCTCAGTGACTTCTAATATCCTTATCATTTACAGTAGGGGGTACATTATCCCTTATAATACATGAGTGATACTCAGAGTTCCCTGTATAACTCAGCCTGTAGCCTTGTGCCTTTATATGGTCACAGAACAACCCCTCAGTGACTTCTAATATCCTTATCATTTACAGTAGGGGGTACATTATCCCTTATAATACATGAGTGATACTCAGAGTTCCCTGTATAACTCAGCCTGCAGCCTTGTGCCTTTATATGGTCACAGAACAACCCCTCAGTGACTTCTAATATCCTTATCATTTACAGTAGGGGGTACATTATCCCTTATAATACATGAGTGATACTCAGAGTTCCCTGTATAACTCAGCCTGCAGCCTTGTGCCTTTATATGGTCACAGAACAACCCCTCAGTGACTTCTAATATCCTTATCATTTACAGTAGGGGGTACATTATCCCTTATAATACATGAGTGATACTCAGAGTTCCCTGTATAACTCAGCCTGCAGCCTTGTGCCTTTATATGGTCACAGAACAACCCCTCAGTGACTTCTAATATCCTTATCATTTACAGTAGGGGGTACATTATCCCTTATAATACATGAGTGATACTCAGAGTTCCCTGTATAACTCAGCCTGCAGCCTTGTGCCTTTATATGGTCACAGAACAACCCCTCAGTGACTTCTAATATCCTTATCATTTACAGTAGGGGGTACATTATCCCTTATAATACATGAGTGATACTCAGAGTTCCCTGTATAACTCAGCCTGCAGCCTTGTGCCTTTATATGGTCACAGAACCCATCAGTAACTTCTAATATCCTTATCATTTACAGTAGGGGGTACATGTGTGATGCAGTTGAGTGACAGCAAAGCTATGAATAGTACTATAAGGATTAATAGCTGAGTGAGTAATACAATTACAAGGTGTCAGTAGAGGACAGAGAGAGAGAAATAGACACATTATAAAGTTGAAGGACTTTCCCATCACGTCTAAAGGTTTATCTGCCCCTCCTTGTGGTTTTTACCTGGTTGTGTCTCGGCCATTGTCTTCCTTTTCTTCCCACACCCAATCACCTCCCGTCAGATTTATAATCAGATGGCTAGAAATTAGAGTGGGTGTGGCTGTGGGCGTGGTCAGCCACAAAACCCACCAATTCAGAAGCAGGAACTGTATTTGCTCTTGGTTTATACTGATATATCTGCCTATAGGGGTTTCCATTGCACTAAGCCCACGTCAGCAGGGGAAATGTCATATTATTATTGTTATTATTATTAATATTTGCATCTATTTATAAGGCTGAATTTGGTTTCATTTAAAGGGCCAGTAACGCTAAAGACTCCTATTTTATGTATTGTTCTTTAGAGAGTTGTGAAAGCAGTTTAATCTTCATCTTTTCCCCATGGTCTGTGCTGTGTAACTATGAGCCCTATTGGCCTATTTCAGCTTCAATGGCTGCCCCCAGGGAGACACAAAGGGGTCGGAACTGATCAATCTCTGGACACTGGAACAGTTGGTTCCTTTCTGCCATCAGATCCCTCTTTGTATTTATGTCTCCTTTTCCGCTTGGAATTAACGACTCCCCTTGGATTCAATATAAACTCAGGGTCGGCTGAAGCTGGAAAGATTTTCGGGGCCCTTAAGGCTGTTTGGGGGGCAGTGGGAGTTGTTTCAGCATCAGAAAGTGAAGCAGATTTGTGAGGTTTGTTAAGTGCAGATGTTACTAGTTGTACTTTAAAGTGATATTGACATTAGAACCTGTTTCACACAAGCTTTACTAGTGCTATTTACATGGTTTTGTTTGTCCTTTATTATCTAAGCCTTCACATCTCAGTGAGTTACTGCTGTGAGCCCAGAAGGAAAATAAAAGTAGGCTTAGCCCCACTGGTGTAACTAGATGTTACTGGACCCCACAGCAAATTCATACCTCCCAACTGTCCCGTTTTTAGAGGGACAGTCCCTCTTTTGACAGCTCAACCCACAGTCCCTCGTTTGTACTGGAAAGTCCCAATTTTCTCTGCACTGAACAGCCAGGAAAAGAAACAATGTTCCTAATAGGGATGCACCGAATCCACTATTCTGTATTCGGCCAAACCCCCTAATCCTTAAGGATTGAGAGGGGTGGAGGTAGGGGGCAACCAGTTTTAAATATCACGGGGAGTTATGATCTGCAACTGTTGTGGGGGTCACTGGGTCCCTAGTTACTGCACTATTAGGGGGGCTCAGCAGAAAGTTAGGTGATGATTTTTGGCATGAATAGTAGGGATGCAACAAATCCACTATTTTGTGGCCGAACCCTGAACCCCTTTGGCCGAATACCGAACTGAATCCAAATCCTAATTTGGATATGCAAATTAGGGGTGGGAAGGGGAAAACATTTTTTACTTCCTTGTTTTGTGACAAAAAGTCACGCAAATTCTCTCCCTGTCCCTAATTTGCATATGCAAATTCGGATTCGGTTCGGCCGGACAGAAGGATTCAGACGAATCCGAATCCTGCTGAAAAAAGCCGAATCCTGGATTGGGTGCATCCCCAATGGATAGATATAAAGTGCTATCACCCCAAAATATCCTAAATATTAAGCTGCCAGAACTGCCCATTATTCCCCCTCCCCACTGTACTAGACTGGACTAACGCCTCTCCTATAATAATAATAATAAAAACAAAATCGAGAAAGACATAAGGGTTCGGGGTATTCGGCACAATTAGAGGGATCTGCTTTAGTATAACGGGTGGGATAGGCTCTATTACTTGCCCTGTCACTAGATGAGGGGACACAGTGACCCCTGGTGGCCAAAATCATCATGAAAAGTGTTGGCCTGGGCAGATCATGAGAGCGTCAGCGGGTGCTCAGTACCATTATACACCCCTGTCTTGTCCTACTCTGTCTCCGGGTGTAACAGCTGCACCCCTTAAACATGTTTCTGCCCCCCAATCCCTAGAGAGCAAATGTGAGAGCTGTGAGTGTGTGAGATGCAAGTGTGTAGTTGTGAGTGTTGTTTATTTATATGGCTGTGGGAATCAACACAAGTCACACGCAGATTCTCAGCACAATATCCTGTGCGGGTGCCGCTCACTCGTCACATTATCAGATTATTATCTGCCCCCGGCGTCACACCTTTCTATTGTTTAATGGTACGACCTGCTTTCATTCCATAAACCCAGATACACTCGCTCCATCCAATAGCCCACGGATTAATGTCCCCATTGCTCTGCCACTAAAGGGCACACTACCCCTCAGAACAAATCCGTACTTTATGGGCACTTTATAGAAAGCGTCAGGTGCCTTTTTGGCAAAGCAGGAGAATCTGGTATTAATATAAATATATATGGTATCTAATCCCAGGGTTTAGGCCAAATACAGATGGGAGTTAGTTTGTTTGCTGGTTCAGAGGGTTCATTAATTCTCCTTTCCTTCAGATCAGTCACAAGCTAAAGTGAACTTATTGGCTGATTTACTGTATTGTATCCAGATCCCAGTTCAGATGTGGAATTCCCTGGTTCAGGCACCCTCATTGCTAACCCAGGTGTCCAACAAAACTGTGCCGAGTGTGGGAGCACCTGGGGCAACTATAGGGGAACATTTCAATAGAGAGGAAACAGAAAGGGACCCCTGGGTGCTGAATAGTGTGGCGCCTATAAACCACATTGCTGTACCACGTTGTCCCTGGAAGCAATGGGTTCCCATGGATGAGTCGCCACCCACAAGCCCAACATCACCCAGCGTTGTACCAGTGACAGGTGGAAAGGTGCCAATCCAGCACCACGTGCCTGAATGCTTAAAGGATAAGTAAACCTTTAAAATAAGTGAATGTAAAATTGATGAGGGGGCTATTCTAAGCACTTTTGTAATTTACATTCATTATTTATTTATGTTTAATCCCAAAATATTAAGTGATACATGTACTGTTAATATGAATGAATTGTGTTACAACAGCGCCACCTGCTGGTCAGTTTCCCACCAGTCTGACCAGCAAGTAGTCAAGGAAGTTGTCAGGAGAAAGAAAGAGGCTGATGTTCTTCTACTTAGGAATAAAATTAGAAACCTTTCTCACATCTTTCCTAAGCAGAAGAACATCAGAGCAGGCCGAGTGCTTTTATACAGGTCCTGGAACTCTGAGGTAACGTCTAATAGCCTCATATTTTCCAACAAGGGGCACTTTGTTTATTATAAGACACGTGTTTTAGGAGCCGTGTGACAAAAATGACATTACTAGTCACCGTTTATAACTGATGACATCACTAGTCACCGTTTATAACTGATGACATCACTACTCACCGTTTATAACTGATGACATCACTACTCACCGATATAATTTACAGGATATTCATGGCTTTTGTGTATTATATAGTGAATAAAGTACCACTTATTGTAAAATATAAGGATATTTATAGTCAGAGAGGAGTTCCATGTCTATTTAAAATGCCGAAGGCCGAGTGCTTTTATCAGGTCATTGAAATCCAAAGTTTCTTCTAATATCCTCATATTTTCCAACAAGGAGTACTTTGTTCACTATATAATAGACAAGTTTCAGTGAGTCATGTGACATCACTACTCACCGTTTATAACTGATGACATCACTAGTCACCGTTTATAAGGATATAATTTACAGGACATTGTGTATTATATAGTGAATAAAGTACAGACCTTCCCATTGATGTTTCTCCAATATAAAACCCCAAGCAGCGGAGCCCTTTGGTCTGTGCAACAGGTGCTGCATGGGGTGAGGAAAGGAAACTTGTTGGGACTTGAAGCAGTTAAAGTGCTTTCAATTGCACTTCCCTAATGTTCAACGGCCCCTCTCCCCTCTGGGTGGCATCAGCTAATAGCCTTGGGGGGGGAGTGAGACCCAGTTGGGGTTGGTACTCTGCACAACTGTATGTTCCTCCGGTGCAGCCGTGGTTTTCTTGTGCCGATAACAGAGGAAGTGTTGCTGTCGGCTGCTGTGACTCTGCATTTCCTCTGCTTCTTCTTCTTCGTCTCTCATCCCTTCACTCTGGTTCCTTTCCTCTGCATACTTGCGCTTGGTCCTTGATATCTGGCCTCAACCGACGGAGCTCCCCTTGGCTTGTTGCAGCTACATGCCTGCTCCTCGGCCTCCCCGACATGTCTGTGCGCAACACGGTCCCCGGGGTATTAAAGTGCTGTGAATGGGACGTACCTCTGCACCCCGGCAAGGTAAGGGCAACTTAAAGCTTAATTGTAATAGTAAAAGAGTAATGAGCACCGGCACAACTCTGCTCTGCTTTCTCTGCAGCCGTATCATTTGCATATTGGATTAATCACTGATCCACCACATATTTGGGGGGATTCCACAGCAGGTATTAAAAGGGGGTGAGGGAGGTGACCCTATTTGGGAGAGAGGGCAACTCAACGGCTTACACCTTCCATAGACAGTAACAGGATAGCACAAGAGAATGTATCACATGGAAATCATTTTTAGTGAAGCATCTCAGAGATGGCATTTAATCCATTTAATCAGAGGATAGGTTGACAGTTCCCCTTTAAATGAGGCTTTGGTTGATAGTAGTAGCCTGGGCAAAGCAGTATGGCAGATCCGTGCGCCTTTATACTGAACTCGGCTCTTACAGAGGAAACACAACTACTGATAAACACGGCGTATAATTTCCATGCCGGATATGCGACAGTTAACGTTTATTTAATCTTTATAAAGTGCCAAAACCTGACCTCCTCCCTGTGTGTTGCAGAGAGTGGCCCAGGCCAGAAGCTGCTGCTCTGCAGGGAAACCACAGATCAGACTGAGATACTGAACACCAAAGGCTCATTGTCAGCTCTTTCTTTATCATTTAAAGGCAAAGAGATCCTTTTCAATAGGAAGTGTCGGGTCATGTGACGCCGTTGCAAAGTTTCATGGTTCAGAAACTATTGTTACTTGCAGTACCTACTTTTACCTGTCGTCAGTGGTAGATAATTGGCCATAGACCATAGCAGAACAGCGCCACCTCTGACCTGAGCATTGATTTAAAGGAATAGTAACACCAAAAAATGTGTTTTATAGTAATGAAAATATAATGTCCCATTGTCTTGCACTTGTACAACTGCTGTGTTTGCTTCAGAAACTCTTTATAGTTTATATAAACAAGCTGCTGTGTAGCCATGGGGGCAGCCATTCAAGCACAGGATACACAGTAGATAACAGATAAGTACTACTATAGTTTATATAAACAAGCTGCTGTGTAGCCATGGGGGCTCTAAAAAATCCCTTTGTATACTACAGAGCTTATCTGTTATCTACTGTGTATCCTGTGCTTGAATGGCGGCCCCCATGACTACACAGCAGCTTGTTTATATAAACTATAGTAGTACTTATCTGTTATCTACTGTGTATCCTGTGCTTGAATGGCTGCCCCCATGGCTACACAGCAGCTTGTTTATATAAACTATAGTAGTACTTATCTGTTATCTACTGTGTATCCTGTGCTTGAATGGCTGCCCCCATGGCTACACAGCAGCTTGTTTATATAAACTATAGTTGTACTTATCTGTTATCTACTGTGTATCCTGTGCTTGAATGGCTGCCCCCATGGCTACACAGCAGCTTGTTTATATAAACTATAGTAGTACTTATGTACTGTGTATCCTGTGCTTGAATGGCTGCCCCCATGGCTACACAGCAGCTTGTTTATATAAACTATAGTAGTACTTATCTGTTACCATTTATATAAACAAGCTGTTGTGTAGCCATGGGGGCAGCCATTCAAGCACAGGATACACAGTAGATAACAGATAAGTACTACTATAGTTTATATAAACAAGCTGCTGTGTAGCCATGGGGGCTCTAAAAAATCCCTTTGTATACTACAGAGCTTATCTGTTATCTACTGTGTATCCTGTGCTTGAATGGCTGCCCCCATGGCTACACAGCAGCTTGTTTATATAAACTATAGTAGTACTTATCTGTTATCTACTGTGTATCCTGTGCTTGAATGGCTGCCCCCATGGCTACACAACAGCTTGTTTATATAAACTATAGTTGCATTTCTTCATTTGTCATTCATTTAAAACACTTTCATTTTTTGGTCTGTTGATGAGTGCTTGTGTCATGACTTGAAGGGAAACCATCAGGAATCACGGGGGCCCCGTACCACTAACAGGGTCCTCCCCCCCATTTATTTGCCCACCACATTCAGTGCTGGGGCTGCTTTTAGGCACCACCAATGGAAACTGCACGTATTTCCAGGGAATGAGGCGTATGCACAGAACATTGTGATATAAATCAGAATACACGTTGCCAAAAATATATCAGCGCTCACCTACGCACCTGTCAGACATGAATAGTTTGCAGTGGTTGGGCACATTCCTTCCCTGAGGGGCAGATTATGATTTAGGACCCAGAGGATACAAACCGTGTTGCTTTATATCCAGCACCCACTGCACTGGGACCACCGGCTGGAATCAGCTCTTCCTATTGATTAATATCACATCTGCCTGTTAATTCTCTCCTCAGCCCTTCACTCATCTCAGCCTCAATGTATAAAACTATGGCAGCATAGGTATTCCCTGTACTAAGCACAATTCAGCAGGAACAGTCCCCTAAGTTTGCTCATAGTCTGTACAGAGAAATCCCATAAAACTATGGCACATAGGTATTCCCTGTACTAAGCACAATTCAGCAGGAACAGTCCCTAAGTTTGCTCTTAGTCTGTACAGAGAGATCCCATAAAAGTTGAATTCAGCTTTGGATGTTTCTAATACACAGAGCCCTGGGAGAATGAAATAAAGTAACATTGGCTCTGCATGTATTGCTGTGGCTGAGCAGGACTCTGTGTTACTATCTGGGCTCCCCTGGGGAAGAAGCAGTAGTTTTTGTGGCAAGTACAAGCCAATGTGTTATTAGTTAAACAGCAGCGTTGTACAAACACAATGACAGAGGGAGGTCACATAAAGTGTTAGAGGCGCAGAGTGTTCCTGTTGTGCTGCACCTTATCCTTCTATTCTAATGGCTGCGTTTTTAGGGGGCACAAAATTCAATTCTGAGAACAAATGGCAGTGCTCCCCGGGTCAGTGGCTACTGATACTTGTATTTGTTTTATCCCTTTCTGTTTTGTGCTTGAAGTAGTGTAGCATAAATCACTTCTCCTTCCAATCTGCTAATCACAGGAGTCAGAAGCAGCAGTGCAGAATATATATATATATATACACGCAGTCAGACAGACACTGCTTTCAAAAACAATATATATATATATACACACACATATGAACAGATGTGGGGAAGGTGCTTACACTGCCATTTACTTTTAATAGCAGAAGCAGTGTTTGGGTGGATTTCCCCTTTAACTGTAAAGTGAAGATCCCCTGTAAGTATCTGAGTGTTGTTGATATGACTTTAATCGGGTGCTTGTAGTATCTTGCCCACCCTGCGCTGCTATTGGTTCAGGCTGCGGTGCACATCGAGTTCTCTATAAAATTATAATTCAATTTCTTGAAATGATTTCCTTTTTCTGTGTAATGGGAACTGTTATCTGGAAAGCCATTGTCCAGAAAGCTCCAAATTTCGGAGAGGCCGCCTCCCATAGACTCAATTTTATCCAAATAATTCAGATTTTTATAAATAATTTCCTTTTTCTGTGTAATAATAAAACAGTAGTTTGTACTTGATCCCAACTAAGATATAATTAATCCTTATTGGAAGAAAAACCAGCCTATTGGCTTTATTTCATGTTTATATGATTTTCTAGTAGACTTAAGGTATGAAGATCCAATTTACAGAAAGATACCTTATCCAGAAAACTCCAGGTCCTGAGCATTCTGGATAACAGGTCCCATACCTGTACTTGATCCCAACTAAGATATAATTAATCCTTATTGGAAGCAAAACCAGCCTATTGGCTTTATTTCATGTTTATATGATTTTCTAGTAGACTAAGGTATGAATTTACACACAGATCCATTATCCAGAAAACCCCAGGTCCCAAGCATTCTGGATAATAGGTCCCATACTGGTATTAGAGGCCCTCACGGGCATAATAATAGTAAGTGGATTTATTGGAGTTTCACACAACCCCCACATCAACGCGTTTCGGTTCTCTTTGAACCATCGTCCTGTATGGGACCTGTTATCCAGAATGCTCAGGACCTGGATAATGGATCTTTCCATAATTCATACCTTAAGTCTACTAGAAAATCATATAAACATTAAATAAAGCCAATAGGCTGGTTTTGCCTCCAATAAGGATTAATTATATCTTAGTTGGGATCAAGTACAAGCGACTGTTTTATTATTACACAGAAAAAGGAAATAAGTTTTAAAAAATCGGGATTATTTGGATAAAATTGAGTCTATGGGAGATGGCCTCTCTGTAATTTGGAGCTTTCTGGACAATGGCTTTCCAGATAACGGATCCCATTACACAGAAAAGGAAATCATTTCAAGAAATTGAATTATAATGGAGTCTATGGGAGACAGCCTTTCTGTAATTTGCAGCTCTCTGGATAACAGGTTTCCGGATAACAGATCCTATACCTGTCTTCCCCCTGCCCATCACATAACTGCCCCATCCAGAAAAGCAGGTGGGAAAAGCTCCATCGATTTCTCAAGCGCCCGGGGGCAGCCATTTTTATTTGCATTCCTCTCGCCTTGATCAGCGGCTGTAACTGACTGGGACAAGACAGAGCAGGAAAGTCATAACTACTGTCTTATCACTATCCCTGCCAGAAACATCTTGTACACAGACTGCAGGGAGTATCACAGACTCCAGCGTGCTTGTGTCTCTTTAAATCATTGGTTCCTTTCATTCCAGGATGAGTTCTCCTCCCCGGGTGCAGAGACCTGTAGTTACACCACTACTTCTAGAGTTGGAGAAATGCCTTGAGTACACGTGGTTAGAGAAGGAAGAGCTCTGCAATGTGACCAGCATTGGGCAATGGCTGCCTGGGTCCTGCACAGAACAATCTTGTACAGGTATGGGATCTGTTATCCAGAATGCTCGGGACCTGGGGTTTTCCGGGTAACGGATCTTTCCGTAATTTGGATCTTCATCCCTTAAGTCTACAAGGAATTCATTTAAACTTAAATAAAGCCAATAGGCTGGTTTCGCTTCCAATAAGGATTAATTATATCTTAGTTGGGATCAAGTACAAGCGACTGTTTTATTATTACACAGAAATCAGTTTTAAAAATTTGGATTATTTGGATAAAATTGAGTCTATGGGAGACGGGCATTCTGTAATTTGGAGCTTTTTTGATATCGGGTTTCCGGATAAGGGATCCTATACCTGTATTTGCAAAACCGCTTCCATGGGAAGTTTGTCTTCCGTTATGTCTCCATTATAATTAAATAATCCAAATTTTTAAGAACAATTTCCTTTTTCAGTGTAATAATAAAACAGCAACTTGTTCTTCATCCCAACTAAGATATAATTAATCCTTATTGGAAGCAAAACTAGACTATTGGGTTTATTTAATGTTTTTCTAATAGACTTAAGGTATGAAGATCCATTATCCAGAAAACCCAAGGTCCCAAGTATTGTGGCTAACAGGTCTATACCGGTACCAACAAAATGCCCCTGGACAGTGGTTTCGCCTGGGGTCTGACTGCTCAGCACTGAATAAAAAATGCAGCACAAGGTGCAGAGTAAAGTATCACCGGGCTCAGCCGTGTCCTTAGTTACAGCATGCCGTAAAGCAAGTGGAAAATATTGGGCCCCATTGCTGTATCCACCCCTGCTCCTTAACTTGCATGTCTGAATGAAGAACATAGGTGTCTCCTGTCCGACCCCTCATGAATACAATGCCCTCCATTAAAGGGAACATTGACTTGCTGGTGTGTATCTGTTTTGTAGGGGTAACAGATAGTGTTTCACTCATTGTTCAGAGCACAGTGGGATTTACTAACACTTTGATGTTGTAATAGTTACTGAGTGCAGTCTGTACCGGCCTGGCTTACAGAGACTTTAGCTAATTGCCCAAACCTAGGGGAAAATGTTGCAATATCTGTTGTAAAACTTGTATTTCTTTCCTGGGGTGTAGTGACATTATTTGTAGTAACAACTGGTCACCTGGACTACAGCAACTTTTCTGTTGGGGGCAATGAGAGACCATTGCTGTGCGGAACCTGTAAAGCTGCATCTGCAAATTGGAATGTTGGGAACCATCACAAATGTATCTATTTATTATATAGTGATTTAATAGCTTCTGGGAAGGGACAATGTCTGTGGGATAGCAGGTATAGTAGGGAGAGATGTGTCTATAGTAACAGTGGGATAATAGTCTCTGGGAAGGGAGTGTGACTGTGGGATAGCAGGTATAGTAGGGAGAGATGGTGCCTATAGTAACAGTGGATAATAGTCTCTGGGAAGGGAGTGTGACTGTGGGATAGCAGGTATAGTAGGGAGAGATGGTGCCTATAGTAACAGTGGATAATAGTCTCTGGGAAGGGAGTGTGACTGTGGGATAGCAGGTATAGTAGGGAGAGATGGTGTCTATAGTAACAGTGGGATAATAGTCTCTGGGAAGGGAGTGTGACTGTGGGATAGCAGGTATAGTAGGGAGAGATGGTGTCTATAGTAACAGTGGATAATAGTCTCTGGGAAGGGACTGTGACTGTGGGATAGCAGGTATAGTAGGGAGAGATGGTGCCTATAGTAACAGTGGATAATAGTCTCTGGGAAGGGAGTGTAACTGTGGGATAGCAGGTATAGTAGGGAGAGATGGTGCCTATAGTAACAGTGGATAATAGTCTCTGGGAAGGGAGTATGACTGTGGGATAGCAGGTATAGTAGGGAGAGATGGTGTCTATAGTAACAGTGGGATAATAGTCTCTGGGAAGGGAGTGTGACTGTGGGATAGCAGGTATAGTAGGGAGAGATGGTGCCTATAGTAACAGTGGATAATAGTCTCTGGGAAGGGACTGTGACTGTGGGATAGCAGGTATAGTAGGGAGAGATGGTGTCTATAGTAACAGTGGATAATAGTCTCTGGGAAGGGAGTGTGACTGTGGGATAGCAGGTATAGTAGGGAGAGATGGTGCCTATAGTAACAGTGGATAATAGTCTCTGGGAAGGGAGAGTGACTGTGGGATAGCAGGTATAGTAGGAGAGATGGGGTGACAGTGTGATTGCTACTCACTGGTATGTGTCTGACCAGCTTGTGTCTCTTCTCTTGCAGAAGGACCTCAATTACCTGCAGCAGTGGTTGGAAGTGTTTGTTACAAACTTTGAGAAGATAATCTTGGTGCAGACCTTGGAGCCAAGGAGGTGAGCAAACTTAGAGCAGTTCATGCTCCCTGTGTCCACCACTTTACTCATAGTGCGGAGACAATGTTTTTACAATTTTTAGAAAGTACAAATATGACTGCTGTTAGATCACAAAAGGAATAATATTAAATTTAAATATCTCATGTTTATACATTACTCATACATTTTCCTGAACAAAATTGTACACACAGTTACAAACTTGCCTGCAGGGATATTAGATGTTCTGTGACCATATAAAGGCATAATGTACCCCCTACTGTAAATGATAAGGATATTAGAAGTCACTGAGGGGTTGTTCTGTGACCATATAAAGGCACAAGGCTGCAGGCTGAGTTATACAGGGAACTCTGAGTATCACTCATGTATTATAAGGGATAATGTACCCCCTACTGTAAATGATAAGGATATTAGAAGTCACTGAGGGGTTGTTCTGTGACCATATAAAGGCACAAGGTTGCAGGCTGAGTTATACAGGGAACTCTAAGGGAACTCTGAGTATCACTCTTGTATTATAAGGGATCGTGTACCCCCTACTGTAAATGATAAGGATATTAGAAGTCACTGAGGGGTTGTTCTGTGACCATATAAAGACACAAGGCTGCAGGCTGAGTAATACAGGGAACTCTGAGTATCACTCATGTATTATAAGGGATAATGTACCCCCTACTGTAAATGATAAGGATATTAGAAGTCACTGAGGGGTTGTTCTGTGACCATATAAAGACACAAGGCTGCAGGCTGAGTTATACAGGGAACTCTGAGTATCACTCATGTAATATATGGGATAATGTACCCCCTACTGTAAATGATAAGGATATTAGAAGTCACTGAGGGGTTGTTCTGTGACCATATAAAGGCACAAGGCTGCAGGCTGACTTATACAGGGAACTCTGAGTATCACTCATGTATTATAAGGGATAATGTACCTCCTACTGTAAATGATAAGGATATTAGAAGTCACTGAGGGGTTGTTCTGTGACCATATAAAGACACAAGGCTGCAGGCTGAGTTATACAGGGAACTCTGAGTATCACTCATGTAATATATGGGATAATGTACCCCCTACTGTAAATGATAAGGATATTAGAAGTCACTGAGGGGTTGTTCTGTGACCATATAAAGGCACAAGGCTGCAGGCTGACTTATACAGGGAACTCTGAGTATCACTCATGTATTATAAGGGATAATGTACCCCCTACTGTAAATGATAAGGATATTAGAAGTCACTGAGGGGTTGTTCTGTGACCATATAAAGACACAAGGCTGCAGGCTGAGTAATACAGGGAACTCTGAGTATCACTCATGTATTATAAGGGATAATGTACCCCCTACTGTAAATGATAAGGATATTAGAAGTCACTGAGGGGTTGTTCTGTGACCATATAAAGACACAAGGCTGCAGGCTGAGTTATACAGGGAACTCTGAGTATCACTCATGTATTATAAGGGATAATGTACCCCCTACTGTAAATGATAAGGATATTAGAAGTCACTGAGGGGTTGTTCTGTGACCATATAAAGACACAAGGCTGCAGGCTGAGTTATACAGGGAACTCTGAGTATCACTCATGTAATATATGGGATAATGTACCCCCTACTGTAAATGATAAGGATATTAGAAGTCACATAGGAAAGCAAGTGAGGAACATGTTGGGCCCTGAAACTTTAGTGATTTCATTCTGATCTCTCTCCTGTTCTTTCCAGGCCTGAAGATTCTTCCTCAGAAATTCCAGTGTTACCCCGAGATGTTCTGCGGGTTCTGAGCCAACAGTTAAGACACTGCACAGAAGATCTTGCCAGTGGGCAAGTGTCACATAACAGCTTGTGCCAGGCCTTCCTCCTGCTCAAATTCTTCATCATCATCAGCAGGTAATACAGTGATCCTGTTGGTGCTTTTGGGAATTTTCCTCTGTAACCTCCTCAGTTTCCCCAAGTGACACAAGTATATTGGCTATAATTTGTCTTATTTCAGGTCAGTCAGTACAGACAGGTCTATTTCCGCTTGTAAAATGGCCACAAGACCAGATGAAATAAAATATCAGCCGCAGAGCCAGTGAAACAGCGCCCCAAGTGGCCAGGTTTTCATTAAGTGGTAGAACCTGCTTGGCTTTAGTCGTATAGTATTTGTTGTAGCCACCACTCCATTCCTTTCTAAGCAAACATGGCGTCACATGTTTCAACACAGATTTTCTGTTCGGGGCAAAACCATTCTGTTAAAATATATTTATGAGAAATACATACCTCCCAACTGTCCCTTTTTCGGAGGGACAGTCCCTCTTTTGACAGCTCAACCCGCAGTCCCTCATTTGTACTGGAAAGTCCTTCTTTTCTCTGCACTGAACAGCCAGAAAAAGAAACAAAGTTTCTCACTTAATTGGCTTTTAGCAGAGAGCCCAGAACAGCTAACAGGTGCAAATAAGATACTTTGTAACAATTTTGAGACACAAAAACACAGTTTAGATAAGGAGAAATATTTTCAAACTTTCATAACCTGCCAAATTTTGTAAAACAAACATGGTAATTAGGGGGTGTGGCCACAGAAAGGGGTGTGGTCAAACAATTGCTGCGCTACGTGCGGGAAAAAATTTTTTGTCCCTCTTTTTACTTCCAAAATGTTGGGAGGTATGGAAATCGGGGCTAAACTGTGTAAAGTTTATCTATTTCAGGTAACCCATAGCAACCAGTTATTATTATGATTTCCGTGGCTTTCCTCCCACACTTGAAAACATACAGGAAGGTTCATTAGCTCCTGATTAAACTATTTCTGATATATACAAAACCCAGAGACGCTACACCCCAAATGTCAATTTCCTTAATAGAATTCACAGTCAAGCGATCAGTTTCTATTCTTCTTTTCTCGCGCTCACCCTATTATTAGGAGGGTTTGGGTTCTCATGCCCCAAACCTCTCGCTTGAGTTCACCCTTCAGTAAATCAGCTTTTTTGTTGTGAGTTACTCAGAGCTCCGGGTTGGTGGTCCTAGAGCAGTGCCCAGAACCCGCAGCAAGGGGAGACAAAACGCTCTTCCGAATGGAGAAACGCACTTCACAGACTCCCTGATAGCGATGAAGATCAAAACAGCTTTATTTCAATACATGTATCGCTGTCAGGGTCCGACTGGGGGTCTGGGGCCCACAGGGACTGCTGTTTCATGGCCCCCTCCGGACCCTTTGCCCCCTCTCTCCACCACTGTTTGCCATGATTGCGTGTGCACACTGGGTCTTGCCGAGACCAGAATTTCATTTCTACAGGGACTGGGTCTGGGTCGGCAGGGTCCAACAAGAGCCGGGGCCCACCGGGTTTTTTCCCGTTGTCCCACCAGCCCAGTCTCAACCTGATCGCTGTCCGGGAGTCTGTGAAGTGCGTGTCTTCTTTTGGAAGAGTCCTGATTACAATGCCCCCGGTGTGTGTGAATGTGATAGGGAGCTTAGATTGTAAGCTCTGCTGGGACTGACGGGAATGATGTATAATCTATGTTAGGTGCATGTCTATTGTGCGGGCCAGCTGGTTGCAGAGCCAGTTCCTAATTGACTTCTAGTTAATACAGAGGAAGGTAAAATGCCTCTAACACTGTCAGTTTGTAGGGCAGAGGGGACTCATTGTCGTTCCTAACCCAACCCCAGCACTTTATTTGTGGATCTGTCCCAGAATGGGCCCCATACCATATGTACCAGTAACCTGTATTATCCCCATTTGTTATAAACACACAGTTGTGGTGGTATCAGCCGGTGCCGCTGCTCCGGGGAAGGAATGAGGCCACTCACTATATTTAGCCACACGTGCAGGTTAAATCCCCTCTTGTCTTATCTCAGTCGAGATTATTTTACTGCTAAACAGACATTCTGAGAGTGTATAAATATATGTATAAATATAAGATAATAATAATATAAGACTCTCTTACTGTTTATGAGCTGATCCTCCCTCTGTGCCTCTTCGCCAATGCAAACAACTCCAGCTCCATAAACGGGGCCCTCTGTTCTGTTTATTCGCTTCTTCTCCTGTCTCTGCGATTCTCTGTGGTAACAAAGTGTCGTCCTTGTGTAGTGAGGGGCCCCCCAGGCACGTTATAAAGAGGCAGAATGGATCTCTGTTTCTCTGCATCAATGACATACGCAGAAGTGGCCCTAATAGAGGACACCACTATTAATAAGCTGAGAACATGCAGTGTAGATGGTCTTATCCAATTAATTCATAGACATTGGCAAAACTACTGATGGTACAGGGGGATCCTACAGGCAAACACAATGTAGGGAACAGCACAACGTTTCACATTCAGGGGTCGAGGGGTTCTTTGTGGATAGAGGGGTAGGATTAGGGAGCTGGCTGTAATGGAGGCCTTTGAGTGATAAGTAGTTGGCTATATGGGTGATAGGTAGGTTGTGTAGCTGCTTGGCTCTAGCTACTTAACATATATGTGGTGCTGTATGTAACACCATTGCAACATGTGATTTGATCTACTGCAGTCCCACTGGCCAACCTCCTACACATACACATTGCTCTCCAAAGTCTCGATCTTCCCCAATACAGAGATCGGCTTCACTATCATCCCAAGACTGAGACTGCCCACTCAGGATTCCTCCATTCCACGGACACCAGACTCACATTATTATAATAATGTACAATGATCTACTATTGGCAGCAGCATTATCTGCTCATTCCTGTGGCTCTGCCAAATAGGACCATGGTAATGGGACCCCCAACACTGGCAACCATGCTGGGTGCCCTCAGGACTGGTGCTTGTCTGAGACCTTTTGCTGATCATTGTTTCTGTGTAAGAAGCAAATGTTGGGTCAGACAAGGACAGTTTGTGTTAGACTGTAAGTACAGCTATAGGCGCAGCACATAGACATTGGATGTTCTCTACACCCAGGGAAATACATTTATTGTCCTTATTTGGGTTGTTGCAATATTAGTATTTAGCCTGAATTCTTTGTGTTCTATTTCTGCTCACTCATCCCTTGTGCAACCATTTCAGTTTCAGGCTGATTTATTGAATATTTCTGCAAAAACCCTAATAATCCCTCCCTTCTCTTCCACTTGCTGCTCCCTGAATTCCCAGGCTGTGCACTCAGCTCACTGCACTGTAGGACAGGAACCAATCAGCAGCTAGCAGGACCTGATAGGGAACTGAAGCCTGTCTGTGCTTGTGTGACTGCAGGGCTGTGATTGGCTGTCCCCCTCCTACTGTGCTTCTGGCAGGGACCGTTAGTCGGCGACCCCCCCCCCCAGTTAGAAGGTGTAAAAGAAAATTTGACACTTCAATATTAGAAAAACATTCACACATAGAAAATAGAAAGTAATTGGAAAAAGACTTGATTTCTGGTGAACAATCTGAAACCAACTGAACTGTGTGTTTAAAGATGAACATTCCTTTTAAAGGATAAGTAAGCATTAAAAATAAGTGAATGTAAAATTGACGAGGGGGCTATTCTAAGCACTTTTGTAATTTATATTCATTATTTATTTTCTTTTTTCCCAAGATATTAAGGGATACATGTACTGTTAATATGAATGAATTTTGTTACAACAGCGCCACCTGCTGGTCATTTTCCCACCAGTCTGACCAGCAAGTAGTCAAGGAAGTTGTCAGGAGAAAGAAAGAGGCTGATGTTCTTCTGCTTAGGAAAACAATTAGAAACCTTTCTTACATCTTTCCTAAGCAGAAGAACATCAGTCTCTTTCTTTCTCCTGACAACTTCCTTGACTACTTGCTGGTCAGACTGGTGGGAAAATGACCAGCAGGTGGCGCTGTTGTAACACAATTCATTCATATTAACAGTACATGTATCCCTTAATATCTTGCAATTAAAAATAAATAAATAATAAATGTAAATTCTAAAAGTGCTTAGAATAGCCCCCTCATCAATTTTACATTCACCTTTTTTAAAAGTTTTACTTATCCTTTAAGGGTATATAAACCCAAAAATAAAATGTTGCCTAATGAGAAAAGGAGTCATTCTTAGCAACTTCCCGATATCCATTCATTCCTCATTCTCTCTGGTTATAAAGTTCTGTGCAACTGGCAGTTCTGACTTTTGAAACAATGTAGCATAAGGTGCTGATCAACAGACTTGGAGGAGAACTGTCAATTGCTACATTGTCTAAAGACTCAGAAACAAAGAATAGAATGGAATAGAGTCTCTTGGGCGAGCTTATATCTTGATGTACTGTGTTCTCACTTATTTTTATGTGGATGTGTTCGGAGCAAGAGAAAGGGCCTTTCAGTTACCATGGTAACCAGCCCTCTTTATATGGTTATGCCTTTTTTTTCTGCTGAGGGTGGACGAATTCAAGTGAGATTTGGGGGTTCTGGGAAATAGCAATTCTGGCACCAAAGGGTGTAAAAAATCTAAAGGCTTTAAGAAATACACAAACCAGTGGAGCAAGTGTTCTGCCACTTTCATATGAATTGAGCCACACGGGGCGCCGTTTCTTTACTGTCTGAGGCTGATTAGATACAAGTGGCCATTGGATATTCAGACATATTGTATATGATCTATGACTTTCTGTGGTTTCTCTATGGGAATTGCCCAGGCAAGAGTCCCCCCTGTTTGTAACAGACAAAGGTGGAAAGTCCCCAAGTGTTACAATTAGTGCCCAGATAATGAGAGGCTAAATTGCTACATTAAAATAAGACTTCATGCAAATGTGGTGGGGGTGGGGCTGGAACCTGTAGTAATAGAGAAAGGGGGGATTTTTGCTGGGACGGGGTACAGTCTGGGTTCAGCTGAGAAGTGAAGACCAGTGGCTCCTCTTGTCTCATTCACATCGGCACCTGCAATATTGTACTGCACATTCATTCCAATTAATACACAAAATCTGCCCTGAGCTCTATGATTTGAAAATGTCTATGATAAAATTACAAATTGCAATAGGGTAAGTACATTTATGCCTGATTTTCTTTTTCTTTTAAGAAACAGCAGTCCTGTCCTGCTTTATGGCAGCTGAGATTCTAGCTATCTGTATAACAGAACATTCTGTCCCAGTGGCTGCACAGATCCTATCTGATCCCCATTGTAAGCAGCAGTCCTGTCCTGCTTTATGGCAGCTGAGATTCTAGCTATCTGTATAACAGAACATTCTGTCCCAGTGGCTGCACAGATCCTATCTGATCCCCATTGTAAGCAGCAGTCCTGTCCTGCTTTATGGCAGCTGAGATTCTAGCTATCTGTATAACAGAACATTCTGTCCCAGTGGCTGCACAGATCCTATCTGATCCCCATTGTAAGCAGCAGTCCTGTCCTGCTTTATGGCAGCTGAGATTCTAGCTATCTGTATAACAGAACATTCTGTCCCAGTGGCTGCACAGATCCTATCTGATCCCCATTGTAAGCAGCAGTCCTGTCCTGCTTTATGGCAGCTGAGATTCTAGCTATCTGTATAACAGAGCATTCTGTCCCAGTGGCTGCACAGATCCTATCTGATCCCCATTGTAAGCAGCAGTCCTGTCCTGCTTTATGGCAGCTGAGATTCTAGCTATCTGTATAACAGAACATTCTGTCCCAGTGGCTGCACAGATCCTATCTGATCCCCATTGTAAGCAGCAGTCCTGTCCTGCTTTATGGCAGCTGAGATTCTAGCTATCTGTATAACAGAACATTCTGTCCCAGTGGCTGCACTACATTAAAGAACTTGTTGTAAATGGAACTAATTTAAACACTGTTATTTTGTGTGTTTTTTAAATTGATATGGCATTATCACTGTTATCAATGTGGAACTCTTCCCTGTGAGAAATCCTCTTTGTCTCTCTAATACAGAAACCTAGAGAATGTGGAAAAAGAGAGGACATCGATCTTTGTCTGTGAAGTCATCCATCTCCTAACAGCATCAGTAACAAAGGTGAGCATAGGGCTCTCTTCATAGTCTCATAGCTCATAGTCTGTACAGAGAGATCCCATAAAACTATGGCAGCATAGGTATTCCCTGTACTAAGCACAATTCAGCAGGAACAGCCCCTTAGTTTGCTCATAGTCTGTACAGAGAGATCCCATAAAACTATGGCAGCATAGGTATTCCCTGTACTAAGCACAATTCAGCAGGAACAGTCCCTAAGTTTGCTCATAGTCTGAACAGAGAGATCCCATAAAACTTTTTTATTGTCTGTAGTTAAAGAAGCCATCCCCAGAGGAGACGGCAGAGTCGCAGTCACTAAATGAAAAAGTCTCTATTTATGGATTACATCTGTGTGAGTGCCTCTTTGATCCTTATCAGACCTGGAGAAGACAGAGAGGAGGGTAAGTAATGGGGCAAATCTGCTTAGACACACACACATATATATATATATATATTAAACTAGGGCTGGCACTTTTCTTGGTAATGTTATTGGTCTCTGGGGACCAGGTGACCAGGTTGGTGACAGGGATGGGGATGGAGCGTGAGTCAGTTTAGGGTTCATAATTTGAGGTTGGGAGGGAAGGAAGCAGGGATGCACCGAATCCACTATTTTGGATTCGGCCGAACCCCCGAATCCTTTGCGAAAGATTCGGCCGAATACCGAATCCTAATTTGCATATGCACATTAGGGGTGGGAAGGGGAGAAGATTTTTTACTTCCTTGTTTTGTGACAAAAAGTCACATGATTTCCCTTCCCGCCCCTAATTGCATATGCAAATTAGGATTCGGTTCGGCCAAATCCTGCTGAAAAAGCCAGAATCCTGGCTGAATCCCGAACCGAGTCCTGGATTCAGTGCATCCCTAGAAGGAAGGCTGGTCAGTTTGTAACAGCAACCCTGGCACTAGCTGCTAAATGACTGGCAAGGTGGGTGAGATACCAGCTGGGTTGCACCTCTGTTTACACCCTCATACTGTACTGTCTATAGAAACAATATGGTAGTTCCCTCCCATACATAGCTGCCCATAACATACATTGTCCCATAATTCCTAACAGCATCTGTTTATAAATATTGATTTTGACGTTGTCAGGAGAAAGAAAGAGGCTGATGTTCTTCTGCTTAGGAAAGATGTGAGAAAGGTTTCTAATTTTATTCCTAAGCAGAAGAACATCAGCCTCTTTCTTTCTCCTGACAACTTCCTTGACTACTTGCTGGTCAGACTGGTGGGAAACTGACCAGCAGGTGGCGCTGTTGTAACAAAATTCATTCATATTAACAGTACATGTATCCCTTAATATCTTGGGGAAAAAAAGAAAATAAATAATAAAGGTAAATTACAAAAGTGCATAGAATAGCCCCTCATCCATTTTATATTCGCTTATTTTAAAGGTTTACTTATCCTTTAAATGTCATTGCCATGGAGAGCAGCCTCTGTCAGGCCATTTCAGCTCTCTGGTTCTGACTCTTGAAACAATGTAGCAGACGTTAGTTCTTCTCCAGATATGTTAGTCTGCTTTATTGTTTCAGAGCCAGGAGGGTAGAGAACAGAAAGGGACTTACATGGCAGTTTGAATAGAATGAATAGTGGAGAAATATTTTTCACTAAGTTGCCTTTTTTTTATTAACAGGGAGATTGTTAGTGCAAAAGAGAAGAGCAAATACAAGTTCTCACCTGCCGCTTTACCTGACGAGTTCTGCACCTTTTTTCACAGTAAGATTTGGCCACATGCAGTTTGTGGGGCAGTCTGGGTAGTGGGTCTGAGAAACACAAGAGACACAGGGAATTCATTACAGCACTGTTATAGTATAGTTCTTCCTACTTACACCCTGTCTGCACTCTACCTTGTCCTGTCTGAGCAGGAACCAACTGTGGTTCCTCATTCTGTATGTGCCCCTCACCTTTCCTCTGTCTGGGCAGGCTCCATCTGTGGTTTCTCATTCTGTATGTACCACTCAACTTCCCTCTGTCTGGACAGGATCCATCTGTAGTTTCTCATTCTGTATGTACCACTCACCTTCCCCTCTGTCTGGGCAGGGTCCATCTGTAGTTTCTCATTCTGTATGTACCACTCACCTTCCCTCTGTCTGGGCAGGGTCCATCTGGGGTTTCTCATTCTGTATGTACCCCTCACCTTCCCCTCTGTCTGGGCAGGGTCCATCTGTGGTTTCTTATTCTGTATGTACCACTCACCTTCCCCTCTGTCTGGGCAGGGTCCATCTGTAGTTTCTCATTCTGTATGTACCACTCAACTTCCCTCTGTCTGGACAGGATCCATCTGTGGTTTCTCATTCTGTATGTGCCCCTCACCTTCCCTCTGTCTGGACAGGATCCATCTGTGGTTTCTCATTCTGTATGTGCCCCTCACCTTTCCTCTGTCTGGACAGGATCCATCTGTGGTTTCTCATTCTGTATGTACCACTCACCTTCCCTCTGTCTGGACAGGATCCATCTGTGGTTTCTCATTCTGTATGTGCCCCTCACCTTCCCTCTGTCTGGACAGGATCCATCTGTGGTTTCTCATTCTGTATGTGCCCCTCACCTTTCCTCTGTCTGGACAGGATCCATCTGTGGTTTCTCATTCTGTATGTACCACTCAACTTCCCTCTGTCTGGACAGGATCCATCTGTAGTTTCTCATTCTGTATGTACCACTCACCTTCCCCTCTGTCTGGGCAGGGTCCATCTGTGGTTTCTCATTCTGTATGTACCACTCACCTTCCCCTCTGTCTGGACAGGATCCATCTGTAGTTTCTCATTCTGTATGTACCACTCACCTTCCCCTCTGTCTGGACAGGATCCATCTGTAGTTTCTCATTCTGTATGTACCACTCACCTTCCCTCTGTCTGGGCAGGGTCCATCTGTGGTTTCTTATTCTGTATGTACCACTCACCTTCCCTCTGTCTGGCAGGCCCGGACTGGCCATCTGTGAGTTCGGGAAATTGCCCGAAGGGCCTCTCTGCTTATAGGGTAAATGGGCTGCACGGGTCGTCTCTGTTCTGTAAAGGGGCTGCTGGAGGTGGAGGAATTCTTTGCTGGCCCAATCCGTTATCGTTACGGTCCTCCCTCCCAACCTTATACTCACTATGTAACCATTTAAAAAGAAGCAAGGCAGGCTAAAGGGGTATGGGAATTTGGCAGTGAGGGAAGCAGTGGGAAGCTGGCTGCACGTACCATGGAGGCCGAGTTTGTCTCAGGCTGGGTCAGGCAGGTGAAGTTAGGAATCGAAGCTTTTATGTAGCAGTTTCCAGCTCAGCTGAGCTGCTTCCAGGGTAGGGGCTCTATTTGAAACAATGTAACAGTTTCCCTGAGCCGGCCGAGAAAGGGGGCTGGGCCAGCACAGAGCAAGCAATGTGCAGCTGGAAAGGTAAAAAATGTCCCTGCATTTTCTCTTAGCAAAAGATTTAGCCTGTGTAATTCTTTACAATTTTATGGTACTTGTGATTATTTCTACATTAATTGCTGTGATATCTGAGAGTTTTTAAAAGCCTGTATGATATTGCAAATTTGCAGCCCTTTAGCCTGTGGTGTTGAGCTATAAGATTTCAGCAAAATTGTAATTCCTGTAGGGCCACAGTCCTTATTCAAATAGTGGCGCTATATTGTGATTCTATTTACTACACTTTATATGCCACTTCTGCAAGTTTAATAATGTTGTCTACTGGCTATGTGGCCCTGTATGAAGGAAGGTGGTGAAGGTATTATAGTTTACAAAAATGCAGTAGACAGTCATCATTCCTTTCTATTTTAGATCATCCCAAGCTCTATCAGTTTTTGGAGAAATTTGCACTGTGTCCCTTTACTTTATGGTGAACTTTGGCAGCCATTGTGAGAAATAGCACCAATAGAAATCCATTCTCTATTCGGATGAATAAACGAAATTCCTGCAATAAATAATATTTACCTTGCACTACATTTGTTAAATGTCAGCTGAGTTAGTTTTATTGCAAGTGTCTAAGGACTATGGGACAAGTAGCATTTTTAATACTCAGAGGGCTGTCAAGAAGCCGTGCAACAGTGAACACAGCATTAATTGCTTGGAAATAACTTCTCAGTGAAAAAAAGTTGCTTCACCTGCAGTGACAAGCATTTTGATCGCCACATTTTTGCCAAGAGCTGTACAGCAGTTACATATTTGCTATACGCTTAAGTGAGCAAGTGTATAGCACAGCAGATTAGGAGTACTTCACTGTGCACCATACACTATACAGTGCAAAGTCTTTATGTATAAGGTTTATTGCCAGGCAGATGTATGCATGTGGGCTGCTTCCCAGTTTTTGCCAGGGCTGCTTTTAACTCCCAGTCCGGCCCTGCTGTCTGGACAGGATCCATCTGTAGTTTCTCATTCTGTATGTGCCCCTCACCTTTCCTCTGTCTGGGCAGGGACCATCTGTGGTTTCTCATTCTGTATCTACCCCTCACCTCCCCTCTGTCTGGGCAGGCTCCATCTCTGGTTTCTCATTCTATATGTGCCCCTCACCTTCCCTCTGTCTGGGCAGGGTCCATCTCTGGTTTCTCATTCTGTATGTACCCCTCACCTTCCCTCTGTCTGGGCAGGGTCCATCTCTGGTTTCTCATTGTGTATGTACCAATCACCTTCCACTCAATCTGTGGGTAATAATTCTCTATGTTCCACTCATATTAGACACAGGGGATTGTTGGGAGTTGCATTTGGTAGTTAAAGTTCTCGCGTTTTCTTGCAGTAGCATTGCGTGATGGAGAGAGTCTGCCTGAGCCTGTTATCCTGCGGCTTGTCCACCTGTACGGAGCCATTATTACAGGATCTAAGGTAGGGAATGAGCAAGGATGTTGGTGTTGTTAGCTGAATCTCTCTTCACTACACGGCTTGTGGAGTAGCTGTGCATCAGGCTTGCTCATGTAGCTAAATGTATAAACCCACCTCTGATGAATCCTGGAGCCATTTCTGTTGGCAAAGACCTCTCCCCAGATAAGGGAATCCATTCCCTTTAGTACTTTTCCAGGTACTTTATTTGTTGGGCTGCTCTCTTTCCTATGGTCAGTTAGGAAACAACCCCAGCCTTTATACAAGTACAGACTAGTCAAGTTCAGGTTGAAAATGCTTCAACTTGTGCTGATACTAATCCACTTTCAACCAACCTGAACCCAACAGTCCCACAATGAGTTATTTACATCAACCCATCTCTGATGTCAAGGAAGTGGATGGGGAAAGCGAAGAGTATAAATCACAGCCTTGTGCAAGTTTTTTAGAAAATAAAAACAGCAACAGATTTCTGTGTTTTTCTTACAGCAAAATGCTCTGCTCCTCATTACATCGGGATCAGTGGAAGCTCTCATGCTGGTCCTGTGGAACTGGTGCATGAGCCACAATGTGAGGAACCCTCAGATTCTACAGCTTGCATTGGAATGCCTGATTTCCATCATCCACATCTTGCATGGCAGCAGCCCCAGTGAAAGGCAGGTGGAAATCCGGAATATCTTGGATACTTATTTCAAGGTTCTTAACTCTGACCGGCCTTTGTCTTCCCTGGAGAGAAAGTCTGAGCCACACTTGGAAGAAGGACTGTTAGCCTTGCGCATTGGCATGTTGCGTATGTACCCTCCTTGTATCTTCATTATTATTTGCATGCTATTGCATGATTGGAAGTTCAGTCTTTATATTGCAGTCTTTCTTAAAGGGATACTTTTTTTGTGAAAAAATGTTTTTTTTCCCAAAAAGCATCAGTTAATAGTGCTGCTCCAGCAGAATTCTGCACTGAAATCCGTTTCTCAAAAGAGCAAACATACCTTTTTATATTTCATTTTGAAATCTGACATGGGGCTAGACATATTGTCAGTTTCCCAGCTGCCCCCAGTCATGTGACTTGTGCTCTGATAAACTTCAGTCACTCTTTACTGCTGTACTGCAAGTTGAAGTGATATCACCCCCTCCCTTTCCCCCCAGCAGCCTAACAACAGAACAATGGGAAGGTAACCAGATAGCAGCTCCCTAACACAAGATAACAGCTGCCTGGTAGATCTAAGAACAGCACTCAATAGTAAAATCCAGGTCCCATTGGGACACATTCAGTTACATTGAGTAGGAGAAACAGCCTGCCAGAAAGCAGTTCCATCCTATAGTGCTGGCTCTTTCTGAAATCACATGACCAGGCAAAATGACCTGAGATGCACCTACACACCAATATTACAACTAAATACACTTGCTGGTTCAGGAATGACATTTTATATTGTAGAGTGAATTATTTGCAGTGTAGTCAAGGAAGTTGTCAGGAGAAAGAAAGAGGCTGATGTTCTTCTGCTTAGAAAAACAATTAGAAACCTTTCTCACATCTTTCCTAAGCAGAAGAACATCAGCCTCTTTCTTTCTCCTGACAACTTCCTTGACTACTTGCTGGTCAGACTGGTGGGAAACTGACCAGCAGGTGGCGCTGTTATAACACAATTCATTCATATTAACATGTATCCCGTAATATCTCGGGGGAAAAAATTAAATGAATGTAAATTGCAAAAGTTTTTAGAATAGCCCCCTCGTCAATTTTACATGCATTTATTTTAAAGGGTTATAAATCCTTTTGGATACATGTGTGGTTTGCCCGCAGTACAGACCAGTATGACCTGTATGATTTCACTTTAACCCTGCTAATACTTGCCCTTTGTTTGTTTTTTTGTAGGAGCTATACCTGAGATGCTGAACTGTGCCGACCGGCCGGTCTTGCAGGCGATATTCCTCAGCAACAATTGCTTCGAACACATCATCCGGCTCATTCAAAACAGCAAGGTCAGTTCCTGCACTGTGTTTGGGGGCAGTGTTCCCTAGAGCCCAATAATCTGCACTATTGTAGGAATTTGTTTTTGGAACAAGGCTTAGGATGTGCATATCTTGACTACACAGTTCATTAAAGTCAATGGCACCTGTTTAAATGCAAATTGACATTGGGGAATCATACAAGGCTAATTTCTGACGTAGGCCAACGTTTCCTCGCTGCTTGGGCCACAGGGACGCCTGTCAATATTCAGTTTGCATTCAGTCCTGGGCTCACACAGTCCAGCTGAGCTGTAGCAGGGGCTTCCGTGTGTAACTTTGTGTGGATAATGCCTGTCTTGCTATTGCTGCCATCCCCCCCTGTGCACGCTCTCTCTCCCCTGCCTCATGTAACCTCTCTAACCCTCGTTTTTGACAGCTTTACCTGAGCAGGGGCCGTGCCCCAGAGGAGAGTGGGAGAGATCTAACCACTCAGTTACTCACCGAGCTTGATATCAGAAAGGTATAGAGCACTTGTTGCACTGTCCTTGTCCATGGGCTGCTGAATGGCTTCCTTCCCCTTTAACAATCATTTCTGTTATTGTGTTTCTCTTGTAACAACCAGTGGTGTCCGTGGGGAAAGGTCAGGGATATAGGGCGCCAGGTTCAAATATGCACCCGAATGGGCAGATTTATTAAAGGAGAAGGAAAGGTTAAAACTAAGTAAGCTTTATCCGAAAGGTCTATATAAATACACCAGTAAACCCTCAAAGAAATGCTGCTCTGAGTCCTCTGTCAACAGAACCACCACATTTCTTTATTTCTATTGTGTACTCATGGGCTTCTGTATCAGACTTCCTGTTTTCAGCTTAAACCTCCAGGGCTAGGGCTTGAGCATGCTCAGTTTGCTTCTCCGATCTCTGCTGTAATCTGAGGCCAGAGCTATGAGTGAGCAGGGAGAGACTCAGGCAGGAAGTGATGTCACACCAAGCTAATATGGCAGCTGCTATCCTAAACAAACAGAGAGCTGTTACTCAGGTATGGTAAAGCATTCTGCACAACTGCTTTGGTAGCTTTCCTTCTCCTTTAAGGGTCGAATAGTGAATTCAAATTTTCAAATTTTTTTGGTGTCAAAATTGACACGTTAAAATTTTAATCCCCTAGTTCGAATGTAAATTTGAATGTGAGATTTATCAAACCTCGACCACGGAAACAGTTCAAATTCGAAGATTCTCCACCTAAAACCTGCCTAGTTTATTTACCAGTCAATAGCAGAAGTCAGTTGAACCATTCGAATATGTTAAATGCCTTTCTGACATTCACGTTTTTTTCGGAGGGAAAATTCAAATTCGATTCGAATTTTCAGGTCGGGACTATTTGATTGAATATTAGACCTTCAATTTTTTTTCTAACCTCCCAAATGTCTCACTATATATGATAACAGAGAATGACCAGCTGCATGGTGGCTTGAATTCCCAGCATTCCCATGGAGGGGGGAACTGTACTGCAGACTTGTTGCTGTATCCCATCATACCTATGGCGTATCCTTTGCACGCACAGTATGTGATCCCCTGGGGCCAGGCTCTTCCCTGCATTATTAATAACCCTGATCATAAACTGGTTGGACTGGTTTCCTACACTGGTTCCTGCTTGTTAGTTAAACATAAACAAAAGGGATGCGCTACCTGCAGGGCTCCAGCAGCACTACAAGTCCCAGCATGCTCCGACAGCTGTTGGTGATGTGTTATTACCGTAGGACCATAGTACAGGTTATTAGACCCTCCCCAGCTTTTCAGTGGTTGCTGGAAAGGCCTCCAAGACTGAGCTTCCTGCCTGGGAAGTTACAGACGCAAAATAAAATTTAAAACATACCGTTTTATGAACACTGGTATAATCTAAACTTCTCACCCCCTCTGCCACTTAACAACTCATTGTTATGCTGTTAGTGATATGGACCACTCCCTATCCTAGGGTAGCACGGAGCAGGATATTAACTGGTATTAATGTTTTATTAATCATATCAGGGTATTAAAGATGAACGAATGACTGTTTTCTGTACTTCCTGGTTCTAGGCTGTTCTCTTTCCTATTGTCAGGTGACAGCTGGGCCTCTCTGTGTCAGGTTCAAGCTCCTCCTTCTAGCCAGACCATGGTAAAGAGAGCAGCCCACAAGCAGGAATCGCAGAGAATCAAATCTGTACAGGGCTAATTAAGCACTTGGGACGTAGGTCCATTGAATGCAGGCTTACCTTTCATGGGTCCTCTCCTGTCCCACTGCTGACACCACTGGTTATTCTGTTTGTGCTTTCTGTGATGCTTTTCATTTTCTTCACTTTACTTCCCCTTGTTCCCATGATGTTCTGGGGGAAAAATTAAGATCACTCGTTAAAAGTACATTTCCAAATGTGGAAATATTGCAAGATAGTCATCACATGCAAATTACCCTTCAAGCTTGATTTGAAACAGATTTCGGCATTTTGGGGTATTCCATATTATGGTGTTCCTATCACATAATCCTGTAGATTTGTAATATTGGATCAAAATCTGGTTGGAAGTGTGAATGTTGCACCGTATATATATCTATATACATACAACTAGAACATCTCATCATGTTTTGACCTGGGTAACATTGTGGGCAGGTTCATAGAAAATAGATTCACAGAATCCTCCTTTCCTTGTGGTCCCCAATCCTATATAATTAGAACCCAAAGGAGTTAATTAAAACACTAAGAAGCAAAACTGTTAACTGCTAAAGGTGAATTAGGGCTGGTGAGCAGAACTATATCCCTTATTACTAGAATACACCTCTGGGATATATAGTGGGTACAGTGTGATGGAATATATAGTTGGACAGTGATGATATTATGGGATATATTGGTGGCACAGGGTGATGAGAGTGGGGTATTTATAGGTGGTACAGAGTTATGGCATTAATTATATCAAATATATAGTTGGCATGGTGATGGCAATAGGGATAAATAGTTGGTTCAGTGGATTCTTTTGTTAACAGTATGGACAGTAGCAGAACATTTAGTGTAGTGTTACATAGGAGATGACAGCCCTTTGGCTTGTGGAGCTACTAGTTCAGTATCCGGAGCAAATTGGTCTCTCTGCTTAGTTTTACCATCTGCACAAAATCCCTAATAAATATGCAGAGCAGGTGTCCCTTATCTGCCAGCATCTCCCATGGAACCAAACAACTGGTGAGACTCGGGGAGAGGAGCAGAGCCATTAATCCTGCTAACAAGTACTTTATAGGCTGGGAGATGGCAGCACAGATAAGCAGAGAGGCTTCTGATAAACTAAACATGGTACTGAGCAAATCCTCTCTGTGCCACTGGAGATGAATGAGCTGCAAAGTTATCCTTCTAGCACTTGTACCCACACACACCCTTCCCTCTCCTACAGGCAGGTACACAAAGGAGAGAATAGATTTATTCTACTTCCTTTCTCTTTAATTTACTTTGTGCTCCAATGGAGTCGCTGCTCAATCTATAAAAATAAACTTCTCAAGACCATTAGTATGTTTTCCATCGGGATATTAGAAGGGTTCTGTGACCATATAAAGGCACAAGGCTGCAGGCTGAGTTATACAGGGAACTCTGAGTATCACTCATGTATTATAAGGGATAATGTACCCCCTACTGTAAATGATAAGGATATTAGAAGTCACTGAGGGGTTGTTCTGTGACCATATAAAGGCACAAGGCTGCAGGCTGAGTTATACAGGGAACTCTGAGTATCTCTCATGTATTATAAGGGATAATGTACCCCCTACTGTAAATGATAAGGATATTAGAAGTCACTGAGGGGTTGTTCTGTGACCATATAAAGGCACAAGGCTGCAGGCTGAGTTATACAGGGAACTCTGAGTATCACTCATGTATTATAAGGGATAATGTACCCCCTACTGTAAATGATAAGGATATTAGAAGTCACTGAGGGGTTGTTCTGTGACCATATAAAGGCACAAGGCTGCAGGCTGAGTTATACAGGGAACTCTGAGTATCACTCGTGTATTATAAGGGATAATGTACCCCCTACTGTAAATGATAAGGATATTAGAAGTCACTGAGGGGTTGTTCTGTCACCATATACCGTATATACTAGAGTATAAGCCGATCCGAGTATAAGCCGAGGTACCTAATTTTACCTTAGAAAACTGGGAAAACTTATTGACTCTAGTATAAGCCTAGACACAACTACAACCCTGTCTCCCAGCAGCGCACCTTCCGCCAAAGAGACTCCCCCCGCGATCAACCGGACTTCTTTGCAAAGTTGATGGTGACAGAAAATTGTGCAGAGAGTGCTGTGTGATATTGCCATCACTGTTAATCTTTCATATAACCAACAGAGGGCACTGTGTGATATTGCAGTCACTGTTATTCTTTGATATAACCAACAGATGGCGCTGTGTGATATTGCAGTTACTGTTATTCTTTGATATAACCAACAGAGGGCGCACTTTTATTCTTTCATAAAACCAACAGAAGGCATTGTGGGATATTGCAGTCTCTCCCCAAGTCAACAGTTGGTATAGGAATGATTAAAAGTGACTGCAATCTCGGCTACTGCCCACTGACCCGAGTATAAGCCGAGGTAGACTTTTTCAGTACATTTTGGATGCTGAAAAACTCGGCTTATATACGGTAAAGGCACAAGGCTGCAGGCTGAGTTATACAGGGAACTCTGAGTATCACTCATGTATTATAAGGGATAATGTACCCCCTACTGTAAATGATAAGGATATTAGAAGTCACTGAGGGGTTGTTCTGTGACCATATAAAGGCACAAGGCTGCAGGCTGAGTTATACAGGGAACTCTGAGTATCACTCATGTATTATAAGGGATAATGTACCCCCTACTGTAAATGATAAGGATATTAGAAGTCACTGAGGGGTTGTTCTGTGACCATATAAAGGCACAAGGCTGCAGGCTGAGTTATACAGGGAACTCTGAGTATCACTCATGTATTATAAGGGATAATGTACCCCCTACTGTAAATGATAAGGATATTAGAAGTCACTGAGGGGTTGTTCTGTGACCATATAAAGGCACAAGGCTGCAGGCTGAGTTATACAGGGAACTCTGAGTATCACTCATGTTAGTGCAGCTGAATGCATTGCATGTCTGTTCCAAAATGTGGATAGACAAATACCAGTAGAATCAAAGCTCCATGGGAATTTTTGTATTTAAAATGTCAAATCCTGTTTTTGGCAACATACAATATATGATAAAGATTTGTTTTACTCTCATGTTTTTCCAGTATGAGCTAACTGCTTATTGCTAGAACATGTATATACAGTTCTGCTTCTGTTCCCATCTATATTGCCCAAAGCAAGCGTGAGGTGCAGGAATTGCAGTCAAGCAATGATGTTTTCTTCCCATCATTACAACAGACTTATATAGAATAACAGTGCAGTTTGGTTCCTTGGCAAGAAAAAGAACTTACTCACTTGTACTTTACAGCATCAATGTTACATATTGTTCTTACACTCTTCTCAGTGATGATGATGATCTCTACTATGCTGACAATGTAACTTACATAAAGGGCTAGGATCCCTATATACTTCCTTTCCTCTCCTTGCTGGACAGTGATTGAACATAGTGCAGGATGTAATGGTGGTGGGGCTTTCTGTTGGTGGCTGAGGTATGTTCTGGTGGTAATTGGTGGAAGGCTCCTAGAGCAAAACTCCTCTCTCCTCAGGTTCCCTTAACAGTGCTGGTTAATTTGAGCTTGATTCTGTAAGCCAGTGATCCCCAACTAGTGGCTCATGAGTAACATGTTGCTCACTGACCCTTTGGCTGTTGCTCCCCGTGGCCTCACAGCAGGAGCTTATTTTTGAATTCCAGGCTTAGAGGCAAGTTTTGGTTGTATAAAAACCAGGTGTACTGCCAAACAGACCGTCCTGTAGGCTGCCAGTCCACATAAGAGGCTAGCCAATCACAGCCATTATTTGGCATCCCCATGAACATTTTTCATGCATGTGTTGCTCCCAAACTCTTTTTACATCTGAATATTGCTCCTGGGTAAAAAAGTTTGGGGACCCCCTGCTTGAAAGAGTGTCACTTTTCCACTACATGCCCATGTAACATGCTGGCAGTAGAAGGGTTTACCAACCTGGTGACAACGATAAGTTGTGTCTCCCGCTCAGTCAAGATCAGACAGAAATATCCTTGAATACCGCACCGTTCTGGGTTGTTGTGGCTTGTGTTTGAGGAGCTCTGATCTAGAACCTTAAAGGAGAACTACACCCTCTGCAGCTGGGGCCCCCCGTTCGCCCCTCTCCCTGCTTCCTCCCAGCATGTTGTTGCACTGGAATGGGTCTCCCCTATAGAGACACTGACCTGTATACGCAGAACAGCGCAGCACAGAGGAGCCATGTTCCCAGCCTCAGCATCTTCCACAAGTAAGCGCCGTTACATTCGCTTTTGGCAGATGCGCAGCTGGAGCTGGAGAGCTCCGTAAAATACCCAAAAGAAAGAAGAATATCCAGAAAATACAGAAACTAGCGAACATGACTCTCCCCCCGTTCTGCATATACAGGTCAGTGTTGACAGAGGGGAGACCCATTCCAGTGCAACACCATGCAGGGAGGGACCAGTGGAGGAGGGTGAACAGGAGCCCCCAGCTGCAGGTTTAGGGGTTTAGGTCTCCTTTAAGACCTTTTAGTTCAATGTACTTTTACCTTTTGTTTAGGTTCTTGATAGCGATTCAGACTCCATTACTATAAATGCCATTGGCGTTCTGACTTCCATCATGAGAAATTCCCCTGCAGCTAAGGTAAGTGTGGCCTGATCTTTACTTTCCTGGCTTGGGTACAAGATGAGATATTCATGTTCCAGAGGGTTTGACTTGAGAGGATTTACAAAGGTGGCACATTGTATAACTTCTATAGCATGCACCTCTACCAGTATCCAGTTTAGTATATAGAACTACATCAAACTGTGTGAAAACCGTTTGTAAAAGAAATGTCTGGTTCTCGTTTCAGTATAAGCTGTGCCATGCAACCAAGCCATATTTTTTCTTAGAGCTTCTTATACTATATGTATGCCATACTAAGCCTTTTATCATCAGAGCACATACTGTTTTTCCTCCTATCAGGAAGTGTTCAAAGAGCGGATTGGTTATTCCCATCTCTATGAGGTTCTGAAAAGCCGAAGCCAGCCCACCAAGCCCCTTCTTCAGGAGTTACTTACAATGGTGAGTAGACGTTAAGCCTTGCATAATAGAATTATTTCTGCATGCCTCTGGTATGTGAACCATGTAGGGATACAGAATTGTGGTGCACACATAGACTTTTATGTGAAAACACATAATTATGAACTTATTCTGCCCCACTCGCATCTCTGCACAAAGTATTTCATTTTTAAAAAGTCTGCACAACAGATTTTTGTGCAGACAGCCAAATAATTTTAATCTGGAGTACTAGGGAGCAAACCTACTATTCTCGATGTGTTTGGGGTCTAGCCTCCTCTCTTTGATGTCTTTGGGAGTCAGCACCTCTCTTTGATATAGCTGGGTGTCAGCTTCCTTACTTGAGGTGTTTTGGGATCAGCCTCCTCTCCATGGAAAGTTCAGGAGACAGTCCCCATCTTCCACTCCTTAATGTGTTAATTAGTCAGCCATCTTTCTTGGATATATTGAATGTTGGCTTCCTTTCCATGATGTGTTTGGAAGTCAGCCTTGATGTGTTTAGTGACCAGTCTCCTCCTCATGGTGAGGTCAGGAGTGTTCCTCCTTTTCTTCAGAAGTTTGGGAGCCAGCCTTCTTTCCATGGTAAGCTTAGGTCCCGGCCATCCTTCCTTGGTGTGTTTGGAAGCTAGTTCCCTCTTCTCAATGAGAGGTTTGTGGGAATCATTGTTTTTCTCTGTAAATCAGTGATCCCCAACCAGTGGCTAACGAGTAACATGTTGCTCACCAACCGCTTGGCTGACGATCTGAGTGGTCTCAAAGCAGGTGATTACATTTCAGTTCCTGGTATGGAGGCAAGTTTTGTTTGCATGTACAACACCCGGAATACTGCAAAATAGAGCCTCCCTTTGGCTGCCAGTGGGGCTACCAAATAGCCAATCACAGCTCTTATTTTGCACCCTGAGGAACATTTTTCATGCTTGTGTTGTTCCCCGACTCTTTTTACATTTGAATGTGGCCCACGGGTAATAAACAGATTGGGGACCCCTGCTGTAAATCACCCTTGCTCAGCCTGACCTTGGCCTTTTTACTTTACTGGTTTGCATAATTTTATTGTTCTACATCCCTATAATATAGACTGTATACACAATTATAGTCTAAAGCTAATTCTTCTTTGCTCAGCCAGTTGCTCAAATATTTACTTGCACTTTATAGCATCTGTGTGTTACTGATACTTGTGCAAAACTTTGGGTTATGAAAAGGAATCAGGAGTGACCTCTTTTCTCACTAGTGTTTGATTTGTTTCCTCCAGGCTGTGGAAACTGATCATAACTTTTGCTCTGTGCACTGCATCCAAAATGAGCAGCCGCTGCTAATCCTGGTCCAGTGGATCCCTGAGCTGGTGCCCCGAGAACTCCAGATACTGGTTTCTGAATGGCTGAAAAGTACCTGTGACTCCTCCCTTCAGAACCGCATGATTTGTGTTCAGGCAGGAATGGTTGGTCAGATCCTCTTGGCTCTCCAGCATGAGACAGAACTAGATGGCAAGTGTGTAGAAAACCTTATCCATCTTCTACAAGTATTGGGACGCCTCTCCATACGACCCACTGAACTCAGGGACCTGGTCAAGCTCCTTAGGACTGAGGGTAACTGCTGCCACCGCTATGCAACTCAGGTCATCCGGGCTCTCTCTGCAATGGCCAGGAAAGATGGGCCAGAGCGAGCCCTGCAGTATTTTGATCTAACGCCCAGTATGTCCGGCATTATGGTGCCAACCATGCAGAAGTGGCCAGGAACTGGCTTTGCCTTTCATGCCTGGGTGTGCCTGAATGAGGTTGGAACAGACGAGTTACTGGCTGGAAGAAAGCGCAAACAGTTGTATAGGTAATTAGGAGCTGCCATATTCTTTCCATTAGACAATGGTATAGCTTATTTTGATTTCAGAACATTCCTTCTCTGTATAGTTGTATTTATTACATGTTTGGAGCTGCCATATTGTTTTTGTTAGGCATTAAAGAAACATTATCTCTAATTTAGAATGTTATGGTTTTGATATACAAATCCCCACAGTGTAGTCATTGTCTGGCTTTAGTTTTTTTGCAGCCAGCGGGACTGGTTTTGAGGCTTTCTTTACCACGGATGGGATGCTGGTTGTGGCCGTTTGCACCAAGAAGGAATACATGACTGTGGCACTGCCAGAATTTCAGTTCAGCGACTCCATATGGGTGAGTATGTTGGGCAGCGAGTCTTGATGGAATATGGGGTTTAGAGAATATGTTATATTATTATTGTTATGTTACATTACACAGACTGGCTTCCTTCTGGTATCACTTTACAGTATGTGCTGCCTGTTAGGGGTCAGTTAATAAAACTAACCTGCTTTGCTTGTGGTTGGACAGCACTGCCTGGATATTGTACACGTCGCAGGACGCCGTCCTTTTGGACAGAATATGGTGCATATTTACACAGACGGGCAACTGAGGAAGGCGGCCCAGCTGCGTTTCCCCTCCCTAAATGAGGTAAGTGCAAGTGGGGGGGGGTGTTGATAATCTCACCCTTCTCACGTGTCGTTGGTTACACACACTGATACAGGATGGGAGCCACTGAGGTTATTCTGTGACTTGTGGTCTATTTTTACTGTTTAGCCAATAAGTGCATTATTATTTTCACAAGGCTTGAAATGGCTACATAGCAAAATCCCATTAGTATAACATTAAAGGCAAACTAAAATGAAAATTACTTTTGGTGCCATATGTAAGGCACCCCCAGTGTCCCTACTGCCTTCTTTCTGCAATGCACGGGGCAGGCACATGTCCAGTGAAATGGTTGGCTTAAGCTTCGGCTGAGGATCACTCCATGGTGCTCCTAAAAAGAACCCTGGGCTGGTGCAGTTTTCTGCTAACAGGAGCACCGACCTGGGGTATTAGGTAAGTGATTACAATCCCTGAGGCAACATTTGGCACCCCACCTCCCCCCAGTGATTTACACTTCCATTCTCGTTATTAAACATGACTAGAGCTGCAGCATTAGAAGAATATTGTTGTCAAAACCAACAGGAACCTCAACCAACTGCATGAATAGGTTCTTGGGCTTCTGTTCCACAAGGCAAAAATAACCCCCCTCTCATCATGTTTCTGTTATATTCCCAGTCTTTTACTTCTTGCTGCATTGGATCTGCTGGAAATCGCACTACCACCACCATAATCACCTCTCCGAATCATGCTCCAGACCTCACATTTGCCTCCCACTCTGCCCTTAGCAGATCTCAATCCTTCCCTGCCTCGGCTCCAGTGCACAGCTGGGGTCAGGGCTCTGCACAGAACTCCCGGGAGGGTCAGGTCTCTGTCATAGTGGCAGGGACCCAGGACACAGAATGGGGGAGACCTACATCACTGGAAGGTCATCTGGGCACTGTGGCCATTTTTCATGACACCCTGCAAGCGAATCAAGTAAAGGCCCTTTATTTGGCAGGTAAGTACCAAATTACAAAGTCTTGTGTTGCTACGAAGAGCCTACAGTATTTATTGGCTTTGCAGCAGTCTATCTGCGAGCTTTTGTTCAGCAGTCAGTTAGTGCACATTTACTGTTTGTAAAGAAGAATTTCTTCTCTTGTTACTGGTCCCTAGAGTTGCCACCTTTTCCGGGAAAAAAGGCCTTCCTATATATTTATCTTTTTCACTTATTAATAACATCGGGGGTCAACCATCATTTTTACTGGCCAAGCCAGTAAAATACCGGCCAAATGGCAACCCTACTGGTCCCTGTCCAGTCTTTGGCCCTAACCTGCCTCTCATTGTCAGATTGTAGAGTCATGGCTCAGTACATGCTCAGACTTAATCTGGCTCCATCTATATGTGAGTAAGGTTATCTGGAGAAGTAAAGACTAAGTTTCAGTCTGTTTATATTTTTCTAGGACCAAATTATGTGACCCCGTTCAAGCCAGAAAGTGAATTCTCTGATATGGGCTCCAAACTTCTGCTTTTTTACACACCCCAGGTATGTGACTATGTCTTTGTACAACATACTAGCCTTGGCTCACACCAGACAATTGCCCAGTAAAGCCATTTCAACACATTTCATTTAGCCTCTGGGGATGTTGTCTTATCTCTGTTAATATACAATATTTGTGTTGCTCTAAATGTTAAGTCAGCACCAGTTTCTTTTGCTAAATAAATGCACCTAAAGTGTTAGTGGCTCAGCTTACAATTTAACCTTGCCATACTCTTCCTGGCAATCTGGCCAAAAGCTTATCTCCTCCCATAGCCCTCTTCTTCTTTTTGGTTACACTAACCAAACAAGAAGCCTGAGAAATTGTGACCTAGAAGCCAAGTTGGCATAACCTCATCTCACTGGAGTATGACCAACCTATCAAGTCCATAAATGAATGCTCATAGTAGGCACAAATCTCTTGAATGTCTCATAGCCTGTACTGCTCAAAATATTAAAATACTGAAAGCATAGCTATTTCCCTGTACTATGCACAATTCAGCAGGAACAGTCCCTAAGTTTGCTCATAGTCTGTACAGAGAGATCCCATAAAACTATGACAGTATAGGTATTTCCCTGTACTAAGCACAATTCAGCAGGAACAGTCCCCTAAGTTTGCTCATAGTCTGTACAGAGAGATCCCATAAAACTATGGCAGCATAGGTATTCCTCTGTACTAAGCACAATTCAGCAGGAACAGCCCCCTAAGTTTGCTCATAGTCTGTACAGAGAGATCCCATAAAACTATGGCAGCATAGGTATTCCCCTGTACTAAGCACAATTCAGCAGGAACAGCCCCTAAGTTTGCTCATAGTCTGTACAGAGAGATCCCATAAAACTATGGCAGCATAGGTATTCCTCTGTACTAAGCACAATTCAGCAGGAACAGTCCCTAAGTTTGCTCATAGTCTGTACAGAGAGATCCCATAAAACTATGGCAGTATAGGTATTCCCTGTACTAAGCACAATTCAGCAAGAACAGACCCTAAGTTTGCTCATAGTCTGTACAGAGAGATCCCATAAAACTATGGCAGCATAGGTATTCTCTGTACTAAGCACAATTCAGCAGGAACAGACCCTAAGTTTGCTCATAGTCTGTACAGAGAGATCCTATAAAACTATGACAGCATAGGTATTCTCTGTACTAAGCACAATTCAGCAGGAACAGACCCTAAGTTTGCTCATAGTCTGTACAGAGAGATCCTATAAAACTATGACAGCATAGGTATTCCCATTGTACTAGCACAATTCAGCAGGAACTTCACACAAATTTACTCAGAGCCAGTGCAGAGAGATACAAAAGATTTGCTGTGCTAAAACAAGCTGGGTTTGCTATTATGTTGCATTATCAGTGACTAGATGGTACCAAGGCCTTCCAGATTATGATGGCAGTTGTAGCACAATGGTTGAAGGGCCATATATCAAGCTGTCAGCACAAACAGTTATAAATAAGAAGTGACAAACAGTACAAATAATACACTGCAGTACTTTGCTTAATTATTACAGGCATCTAAAAACAACATCTGCCTGGATTTGTCCCCGAGTCGCTTGTTTGATGGGAGGCTGACAGGACACCGGGTTGTGACATGGGACATTAAGGTACCTGCAGGTTGCTACTGCTGGAATTTGTCCTGAGGCCAGACTAGAACAGACTCTTGCTTTTTGCATCCTCCACATTAATTCTTCTTGTCTGTTTCCCTGCAGGATGTAGTGAATTGCATGGGAGGCATGGGCGTGTTCCTTCCCCTTCTAAACCAGGTTGCCTCCCAGACCAGTGAGGCTTCAGAGACTCAAGAGACGCATGACCTTGTGGGCCCAGAACTCACCTCCTCCAGGAACACCCAGGGAATGCAGCTCCCTCTTGGGAAATCATCAGGTATGTTCCTCTTAGGAGACAAATCCTCTTCCACTTGAGTCCTGCTTCCCTCTGACACCTTGTCTGAACTTGTCCCCTTCTCTTTGCCCATAGAGAGCAGACTGGAGAGGAACGGAGTGGCAGCTTTTCTTCTGATGGTGAAAAACTTCATCCAACACCACCCGGTCAACCAGGAGAGCCTGTTGCAGTGCCATGGGCCAGCTATCATAGGTGCTCTGATGCAGAAGGTGAATGGAAAAGCACTGTGGGATAGTTTTTTTACCTCCTGTATATGTACAAAATGATATATATAAATTGTGATTGGATGCTGTGAGTGGGGCAGTAACCATTGTTACAGAGAGATCCAATCTTCACATCTATCTCCAAGGAGTGAGCGATGCTTCTGTGTATTTTTTTTGTATGTGCGTCCCCTGCTGTTCCCAGCTATTCTTTGCACAACATGCAGATGGCCGTCCGTGGCATTGGCACAGTGTGTAGGTACAGAAGGAAACCTACCACGTACCACATGGTGACAGACTGTGTGTGAGCAGCTCCTGCAATGCTCAAGCTGTTTGCATTCTGATAATATGTAGCTGAGTGTAAATATGGAAATAACCTAAATGCTATATTTAGGCAACTGGTGTGGGCTCATTCCAGGCCACGACTGAAGCTTGAAACATTGATGTGTGCTAAAAGTAAAGCTGGTCTGGCCCTTCCAGATATGTATTTATACTACCTGGCAGCACAACTGTCCCATCTCACTACGTGGGTGGAAGGTACGCATCACTGAGTGCTACATTCACTTTGGGCTCACTTGACTGGCTTCACTGATAACCCAGTAAGCTGGATTCTAGGGAAATCTGTCACTACATCTCAGTCATTACTTTCCCCCCCATCGACTCCCTACGTAAGGTGTGGAAAGTGGCTAGTGCGCTTTTGAAGTCTGCTCCCACTGACCCGCTTACGCCACTATGGAACAACCAAAATTACCCCTTGTTGGCAAAGCTAGGCCCAATGAGTCTTTGGTCGGACCTAGGGGTGAATACCTTAGGTGATGTATGGCAAGACGGCAAACTAATCTCCTTTGCTCAATTGAGAGACCAATTCCAGATCCCATGTAACCAATGGTTGACTTTTCATAAGCTCAGCCGTGCTCTCACTGTTACTCACAAGCGTCATGATTTGTCACTGTCCACGCACCCCTTTCTTGTCTATATTAAAAGGGGACATACTAAAGGTTTGGTCACCATGTTATATGCTAAATTGCTACAAGAAGTTCACGGAAATAATTTAGATGGACTACGCTCTAAATGGGAGGTGGATGTGGGCACAATCCTAGATGAGGAATGGCAAGAAGCGCAAGAATCCCCTCAGTTAGTATCCCCCAACTATAGACTACGGCTAATCCAACTATATATTCTTCACAGGGCTTACTACACCCCTGTCAGACTTCATTACATTAATGCCAACACCCCTGATGTTTGTACTAGATGTGCTTTGGACAGGGGAACTCTGATTCACATGCTGTGGAGCTGCACAAAGCTTACTGCGTACTGGAGGGAAATACTGGATAAATTGGAAGGGGTGCTTCAGGTGACAATAGACATAACACCTAAAACTTGCATCTTGGCCATAATTCAGGACTTAAAACTGAATCAATGTCAATCCCTGTTCCTCCTAGAGGCACTGCTACTAGCCAAGAGATTAATTACCCAGAACTGGAGAGCTGTGACTCCTCCTACCTTTTCTACCTGGAAAGCAATAATGCAGGATACCTGTACCACTGAATATCTAATGTACTTGAAAAGGGGAGCCCCCACCAAATTCCATAGGATTTGGGGACCCTGGGCTGACATTTACCCCCTACACCCAAGACAACCACTAGCGGTTTAAGTCACATTAGGGTACAGGACAGGTAACTGGTATATGTATTTCACTTGTCTGACTAGTTATGAATCCCTCATAGGAGGGAGTCTAGATATTGTTGTGAAATGTTATACTCATGACGAACTGTATGTTGTATGATATGCCCCTTTTATCCTGCTTGATCTTGACATGTAACGTGACACAATGTTTTTCCTTAAATTGTCTTTACATTGTAAACTGCTTACTTTATTCTCTCAATAAACTACCCGAATTTAAAAAAAAAAAAAATATGGAAATAACCTCATTTGTCCCAATGAAGAGAAAGTACTTCCATTGCTGCTCCACTGCCTGTCTGTAAAGGTAGCTACACTATGTCCAAATCTTGCATTGCATTCAAGCTGATCACTTTATCCTTGGGCTGAAAAAATCCCAAGTATTCTTACGATATTATACACTTCATGATATACACTTCAAGAGGCCCCGACAGAGTTCATGATGTCCATATGCATGTGACAGAAATGTTTAGCAAGAAGAAAACCGGCACTCAGAGCTCAATGCATGCGGGCAAAGCCGTGCGTGTTTATTGCAACGTTACGTTTCGGGGGCGTGCCCCTTCGTCAGACGAAACCCCCCGAAACGCTCTGAGTGCCGGTTTTCTTCTTGCTAAACGTATTTCATTAAGGGTTGCCGATCCCTTTTAACTGTGCACCAGGCTAACTTGTACCTGAGAGGCCAGGGTGTGCTGGTGGGTTTTGAAACTTGGACTGTGACAGAAATGTACCAAGAGCCAAGTCTCTAAAACCATTATGGGTGTGTCCGTGTTCCTAGTACATCCCCATATTGCACAGCTCTGGATTAGGTGTGAAGGAAAGACCGGGTATAGTGTAGTGCCCATCTTATTTCATGACTGGCACACATCCAAACTGTCACCCTGTCCCTCAGAGCTCAAGTGAAGCAATTTAGTGTAATAACCTAGTGACATATAGATATATAGCTCTATAGAATGTTGAGATGTTTGGAGAAAGCATCTTGCCATTACATTCTGCAATAACCTTGTTCTTAATTTCTATATAGGTCTCTCCACTTACAATGGACATGAACGTTCTGATGGCCTCTCAGATGCTGATGGACCAGGTTTCCTTAGATGGTCAAAGTCTTCTTCTCCACCACCTCTATCAGCACCTGCTGTTTGATTTCCGTATCTGGAGCAATAGTGACTTTGCTGTTAGGCTTGGTAAGAATGAGTTAAGGGGACGTCACCTTTTCAGAACTTTAGGCTAGCCACACATCGGTTGGCACAGAAAATCCAACAGAAATCTGTTTAGGTTTGGATAGATTGTGATTGGACATTTGGGTAAATATGTTCAAGTGATTCAGGGTCATCAGCTGTGAAGACAAAAAGTGGTTACCTCTGTAAGTCTAGTCATTTGACCTACTGCTGAAGGACCTCTGCATCTTACTATTGGTTTGGTAATGTTATAAAAACATATTTTCATTTGAAAACTCTGTTGCCCACATTTTGTGTAAAGGCGGATTTTGAACACATCATTTCTGTGCAATGACCAAAGAGCTTCATTAGAAGCAATTACATTGTAGCCCTTTCCCCAACAGGCCACATTCAATATCTCTCCAACATTATGAAGGATCATAAGCAGCGGTTGAGGAAGAAATACGGCGTACAGTACATTCTGGATTCAGTCCGAAAGCATTATGGGTAGGTGTTTCCCGGAATCCAGAAAAACGACATTTTCTTTAAATTAATTGTTAAAGAGGTGTATTTTCCAGATGTCATTCCAATTGTTGATCTGCATTCACAGGACACAGATGGAAGACCCAATCATTGTAGATAATGTGAAGACTGTTCAGATGTCATTATTCGCTCTGACCAAAGATTTTCTTTCTAAGAACCCATGCCCAGAGGATCTGCACAGTGTCCTCAGCTACATCGCAGCTGTGAATGATGAAGTGCAGGTACTAAGAGGGCAGTTTCCAGTATTGATGAGAAGCCCATGTTTAGCTGCCACTGTGGCCCCTGTACACCAAGGAGTTAGCTGTCAGTATTAACATGTTAGAATAAAGCTCTAGTTGTCAAGTGTTGGAGCAGGATACTAACTGTCCATGTTGGAGAACGATTCTAGCTGTCAGTTAATTATTATAGTAAAGCTTAAATAAAATCTGATTGGTAGGACTAGGTTAAAGGTTGTCTGTGGTTGAGCAAAACTCTGAATTATCCAATAAATGCTCCCGTAAATTGACTCTTTCCATTACCATTGTTGCCATTTTTGTCACAAAAAAGGATAGCAATCTTTGTAGCAGTTGACATCATTGTACATTGTTATTGTCTTTCTTTGCCCTAAGGTCAGTGGGATGCTCGAAGTCCTTCACTGCCTCTTAAAAGCAAATGTCAGCAATGACCTGCTCTACACCTTCCTCTTGGAGCCATGGAATGTAAATATTTTCTATGCACTTCTGATCCAGAAGAGCTACTCCGACCAAGTGAGAGAAAAGGTGTTCAAGGTGAGGGGATTCCTAACTTTATCTTAAGTTGTGGTTACCAGATCTTGTGACCAATCGGGGACACTTTTAGAAACTCCGTTGGCTTCATCTAGTTTAAGGGAATCTTCCATGTGAATGATCTATGGACACATTTAGGTAACCTTATTTCCATTCTGAACTGTGCAGATTCTGTACAAGCTGCTGAAATATGAGAAGGTCCTTGAGAGGCTTAAGCATCGGTTGAAGCTGAGAGAAATCGGCTATCAAGGGCTGATCTCTTATCTGAGTGAGGTGCCAGTGTCAATGCTGCTTATCCGTTGCCTGTCTGAGCAGGTGTTAGGATCAGGTAGGGACCTTGGCTCTTTCTTTGTGGGGAATTGAAATGGCAATACAATGGGATACATTTCCCATAAGAGCACCCTTGAGAAATTTCAGAATGGGAGACTATGCTTTTTAGTTACAGCCTGACAGCTTTTTATTATACATGTATTGCCTGTTCCTGCTGGTGGAACTGTGCCAGTTCTAATTCCTTCTGCTTTCCTTCTTCAGATGTGTCTCCCAATTACAAAGACCTTCTGTCAGTGGTTTATTTGTCTCACAGGGCAGAACTTCCGGTGAAACTTGATGTCTGTAGAAAGGTTGGTGCTAAAAGCATTTCTTTGGATCACCAGTTTATTGTATATTGTAAAATGTAGTTAGCATTTTAAAGCTAATTACTGCTCTGTTCCTTTACCAGCTTTTCCACTTGATTTATTCTCAACAAGACATAGTGCGACATCTGGCCAAACAGACTGGCTGGCAGGACATACTTACCAAACTCTACATCAAGGAGTCGTATGAGTCTAGACCAAGAAGTTTGAGCAGCCCAATGTACTATGGTGCCTCGTCTCACCTAAAGAGCATGGGAAGCAGTAAAGAAGAAAAGTCTGAGACATACAAGGAAGGTTTAAATGGTCACAATGGGGCTGCAGAAAATCGGGATGTGGACACTGTGTTCCCAGTCAGCTTTGAGGCTTCAGACCAGGATTTCTCAGAAGGCTTTTCTGACCACTCGTTATCCCCAACTCCTAAGCAAAAACCTTTTCTTGCCTACAACTTCAAATCATTTGACTCTTCAGATCAAGCCAGCCATTCCTCTTCTAATATCATTGATATGCCTTGTTCAGAAGAAGCCATCTGCTCTGATGGCCATTTATTTGAAAATGCCTACCAACCACTTTCTCCCTTCTCTTTGTCCCCTTTTGAAGTCCGTCTGGATTTGGCAAGTGCCAGCTCAGTAGCAACCATTGAAAGTGAGAATCTCACTCCTATCAGCCAGTCAGGGACCCCTTCTCCTTTTGAGACCTTCAAACCCTTTCCTGGAATGAGGGTTCGAAAGAGTTCAAGCTTGTCAAATGTTCTGGATGAGAGTAGTTACCAAGAAACCTTACCCAGTGACACAGCTTCTAACACCAGCAACCCACAGGTAGGAGTAGTTCTGCACAATAAAAATGGTAAAGTCTTAGAACTACTACAAATCGAAATATATTGAAATGTAAGGTGGCTTTAGTAGTTCATGCATATTTTGGATACTCGATACTGCCATTTTTGTTGATAATTCTTTTTACTTAAATTAGTAAATCCACTGAGTGAAGTTTGGTTTATTATTGTTTCTTTACTTGATTATTTTATTTACTATGTTAATTATTTTCCTTTGGAATGTGTGCTTTTGAGTATATATTTATAGATATTTTTTTGTATCTTTGGCATGTTATACAGCATTGTATATTCTTTTCTTTTGTTATCTTGACATACTCAATCTGCGTAATATATTCTATTGTGTTTATGGAAAACTCAATAATATTATTGAAAACAAAAAAATAAATGATGTGAGTTTTTATTTCACTTATTTTAGCTTGTTTTTTTTTAAGGACATATGTGTTTTTGACTGAGTTTTTTTGTCCTAGCAAACACCTGAGGAGGAGCTATGTAATTTGTTGACCAACATCATCTTCTCTGTGACCTGGAGGGGGGTAGAAGGTCAGGATGAGCTGGCGTGGAAGGAACGTGGTCAGGTGTTTTCTGTACTAACCAAATTGGGCACAGCTTGTGAGCTGGTAAGACCCCCAGATGAAATAAAAAGAAGGTCAGAATGTGTGTTTTTTTTTTTCAAAGAGTAGTGGTTCTATTTTTTGATTCAACCATGACAGACTCTGATGATGTTTCTGTTTTTAGCCTTCTGGAGATGATGCTGGAATCTGCTTTTACTGACATTAAAGAATCCACACCGGCTGCATTGGCCAGTCTTATCCAACATGTATTGAAGCTGCTACGACTTTTGCAGGATTTTCTCTTTTCTGAAGGTCAAAACAATGAGCTCCTCTGGAGTGAGAAGGTGCAGCCATAATGGTCTTCTGTATTGTTCCTATGTGTGTGTACTCAAGAGTGTACTGCACCATCATTATCTTATAATTGAGTTATATCCCTTATTAATGCACCCCACCAAACTCCCCCCCCCCAGTCTTTTGCCTGGCACTTTATAAAGGAATTGTATACATGTACCATAGGGCTCTGAGGGACAATGTGCATGGTTGAGAATTGGTATTAAGTCTGCTATGAAGTCTCTAGAGTATGTTATTCTTACCTTACAGATCTTCGAGGGGATCAGTAACTTGCTGGACAAGCTGGGTGTCTGGTATCATTTAGCCAATGGAACATCAGATCTGAAGGAGATGGCTCAGATTGGTCTGCGAATCATTTTGGGGTTTATAAAGCTGGAGGACAGACAGGTAAGAGGTTCGGCTACAGGAAGATGCAAATCTAAAATGAAATAAACATAAGGATGAAGAAATTACATTATTTAAACAAAGACTGAATATATGAGAACAGCAATAGTTATTCGCTTATTCTTTATACCATTTAGTTTCACCCTAAACGGACCCTCGCTCTGGGGAACGGAATTCAATATTCTTGAACCAGTTACAGAAATATTCCTTATAGGCAGATTAAGGCAGCACTCCGGTAAATGAAAGCGGTAGTTTATTACAGCAGGCTGCTGGGCTTAATGTCCTTAATGACAGACCTTTTTTCTTTCGTTTTCCGTTAAAGTTTTGTCCACAAGGAGGCCTTGCTCAACCATACAGACTATATTTACTCTAACTTCCCTGACCTATAGAGATCAATAAAATGGGAAAACCCCAGTCTGTGAATTCAACACCCCTCCCTCGGTCTGGTTATGGGAAAGAGAGCAGCCCAAGAGCACTATGCACTGCTGTTGGTGGGGTTGTCCGAGTGAGTGATTAAAAAAAACAGCTTTCTGTTAATGGTTTCTGCATTCTGTAGACAAAATTAATAATGTCTCATCCGAAAAATCGCAAGCGAGTAATAGGTTGGGTGGTAAAATGTGATATTCAGTTTATTGCATTGATCAAGGAATGCCAACTTGTGGCTTTGACTTCAACAGTGTAAAGTGCTTTAGTCATTTCAGCTATAATGCTACAAGAAGGTAGAAATGAGCTGATGTCTACAAGAGTGCAGGGTTATTTATGCAAGGAACTTCCAAAATCGGATACCATTTCTTCTTCAGATGCATTCATCAGCATACGTGAAACTGCACAACCTCCTGCAGACAGCTACCACCCCACAGAAGGAAGAAGCTTGTTTCCTACTAGGGAATCTGGAGTCTCCACTCATGGACTCTCTGTATGCCAAGACCGAGAATGCCTCTTGGCTGGTGCCCATTATCCGTACTCTGATGGACCAGTGTTTCGAGTCCTTGGAGCTGCAGTTCCACTTACCTTCTCTCCCTCCAACCAATGGCAGCCCAAACTTCTATGATGATTTCCTAACATTCTGCGCCACTTTGGAGTGGAGAGCCTTTATAGACAAACATGTAAGCAAATCTGAGCTGGATGTGTCAGTCTAGTGTATTTGTAAAATGTTTGCATTCAAGACCTATAGGCTGCACAATACCTTAAATAAATAATGGAGCCAAGGACAGGGCGTTTAGGGTTGTTTTGCCTTTGTGCAAAGCTGTGGCTCCACTACTGAAATCATGTTTTTTTTTACAAAATACATCAGCTACAGTGGTCCTCCAGCAGAATCTTGCATTCAATTCCATTTTTCAGAAGAGCAATCAGATTTTTTTTAATTTTGACGTGGGGCTAGACGTGTTCTTCGTTTCTCAGGTGCCCTCAGTCATGTTACTTGTGCTCTGATAAACTTTAGTCCCACTTTACTGCTGCAGGTTAGAGTGATAACATACCCTCTCTTTCCCCCCTGCAGCCCTTTAGGAGAACAATGGAAAGGTAACAAGAAAACACCTGCATTGCTAAAACTGCTCCCATGCCTCACCTAGTGGTAGAAATTAGAAACACTTAATAGTAAAACACCCAAGCCTGACTGCGACTCCTTCAGTTCCACTGAGTAGGAGAAAGAATAGCTTATCTGCATCGAGTAGGAGAAACAGTAGCTAATCTGAAAGCAGTTGCATTGTGATATGCTGGCTCTTTCTAAAAGCACAGGATCAGGCTCAATGACCTGAGATGGCTGTCTACACACCAGTTTTGCGACTACAAAAACTACATTTATTGGCTCAAGAATAAAATTTTAAATGGTAGAACCCCTTTTATATATTATTTTGTAGCATATACACTTAATAGTAAGAATTCTCTCTTTTCATTTCTGGGTTACATTTAGGTTCTGCCCACAATGGAGCAGTTTGAGAAGGAAACCTTTGCAAAGAGCCACGATCAGATGTCTCTGTTTTGGAATTCCTGCTACGATGCACTAATGAGCAGCTCTTTCAGGAGAGAGTCAGAAAAAGAAGAGAGCCGAGTAAAATTTCAGGTGAGTTCCTGGTTTATTTATTCTAGTAGATTGGTAGAATCTAATCTGTGGGAAATTATTATCATGTGATATAAATCTAAACACTGATCCAGCAACAAAATATTTCGGAAAAGTTGAATATGTAACAGAATTTCCTTGTTATTGCCATTCTGTAGGAATATGTGCTGGAGCCAGTTATGAAAAGGACAAAGAATGAGAATGCACGTTACAGCAGTGTCCTCAAGCAGATCAACAGCCATCACAATACAATCCTCAGGCAGTGGCGGTCCCTGCTTCGCTTGTTGTCCTGCCCACGGGGGGCCTGGGCTAACAGGTGAATGCACTTCAGTTTGTAGAGAATCTCTAAATAGAATAAATGATTATTTGCCCAAATATCCTGGGTACCTTTGTCTGTTTCTTTGAATGCTGCTTTTGGTTGATTTTGAATACTCACGTGTCCTCTTCCTGACAGAAACCCTTCAGTGGTCAAATGGAAAATCTCCAGTGCTGAAACCTACTCCAGGATGAGACTGAAACTTGTACCCAATTATAATTTTGATCCACACAAGGAGGCCAGTGCTCAGCGGGACAACCTAGGTGAGATCTATTGGGGGGGAGGCAAGCAAAGTTACCGCCTAAGGTTGTACAAATTATTATTAAAAAATGAGGTTTAGGTTCTGAAGCTGTTACTCTACACACAAATGTAACCTGCATTATTTGTATTTGTTTATGTGTTATGTCAAAATTGTTGAAGCTTTTCCAAAGGGTGAGATTCATTTATGGCTTCTTGTGCTAGAACCTGCTGAAGCTTTCTCAGGTGATTGTGGCAGGCTTAGGAATGGAGGTTTATAAAATGTTATCTTCTGTCTTCCAGGCATTGACCACACACAGAGTCTCACAGATTCCTTCCCACTGGCTGTGGCAAAAGAGGCCAAGGTGAACGAGCTGGAGGATGATCAGCTGGGAGATGAAGACCTGAAGAACATGAACCAGTAAGGCTGAAGCTGAACTTGTGCCTGACATGATATTTGGAATTAATCTGATGATATGTCTCATGAACTGGTCAGCCTTCATACAGATGCTAGTAGACTGATTCCCTCTTACCACTGTATAACAGGAAGGCCATTGTAACAGGGCAACATTTATGTGACTGGTTATTTTTTCTCTAACAGAGTTGAAACCAATGAACCGAACCAGAAAGAAAAACTTGTCATCTCAGAGGACTGTGAGCTCATTACAGTAGTGGCTGTGATTCCTGGCCGGCTGGAGGTGACCACACAGCACATCTATTTCTATGACATGAACAATGACAAGGAGGAAACCGAGGAAGGTAAAGCAGAATTGCCCACTGTCTGATTCTCACAGGGTACTGGATCACCCCAGAATATTTTTAAAAAATGGGAGCTGTTTGGACACAAAAATAGCAAATTGGGAAAAATAAGTGCTGATTGGAGGCGTTAGGGCAAAGACACACGTGGTGATTCGTCACTGCGACTTATGAAACAATTTTTAAAAGTCTCGGCTATACCCCATGTGCTTTCACCCTCAAAGGAACCAGGTTTAGCAGTGCCAGCACATGCTCAAACTAGACATGGACATGCAGAGTAGCTTTCTGATTTATCAATATCATACACCCTGAATCTCTGATTGGCCAGATAGCTCTACATTTCCCAGAATTCTCCTTCCTTAAACTTCAGCAACTGTATGGCATAGAATTTTAGTCAACCTTAGCCACAGTCCAGGAATCCAAAACACAGCAAAAATTCCAAATATAAAAAATTCATGTTTGCTTAGTTTTGGGTGTACTGTAAGTAAAGGTGAAGAAGCTTAAAGGCCACTACTTTGCCTGCAGGTATTGGTTATGACTTCAGACGTCCTCTTTCTCAGCTACGTGAGGTCCATCTTCGCCGGTACAATTTGCGGAGATCAGCCTTGGAGTTCTTCTTCATTGATCAAGCTAATTACTTTGTCAACTTCAAAAAAAAGGTTTGTGTTCTTTCTGTCACAAGACAGACGCTTCCTTAAATCAAACTGTTAGTCACATCATGGGTAAGTCTATTTCTAAAGCAAAGCAGATGGAAGAATCACTGAGTAGCATTGCTGGAGAGAAGGCGTTTGAGGGATTTCTTCATGGGATTGTTAAAGAGATTAGAAGATGATTAAAGACCTTTATATGTGGGATTGTTGGACAGAAGCAGGTTATGGCATTGGTTTGCTGGAGCTAAGATGATTGGTTATCACTGTAAGCCACTGTTGTTGTAAAGCAGGTTATGGCATGGGTTTCTTGAAGGAAACTGATTGAGAGATCACTGTATAGTATTGTTAAAAAAAAGGAGGTTATGTAATTGGACTGCTGAAGGCAAGCCACTTGAGGGACTACTTCATGGGACTGTTGAAGTGAAGACAACTATGGCATGCCACTCTATGACATTGGGATAGGAAGAGGCTGGTGGACGAATCAATCCATGGGTTTGCTGAAGAGAGACAAATAAATGGTCAACGTGACATTGTTGGAATGGACAAACGTCTACTCTGCGTATGATAACTTGCTCTTGCCTCCTGCAGGTTAGGAATAAAGTATATTCCCAAATTCTTGGCTTGCACCCACTTAACCAGTCCACATTGGGAAGCCGTTCTCCTCAAGAGATGCTTCAGGCCTTGGGATTAACTCAGGTACTGTAATTGGTCTAAATGTCTCTTTAACAATATCTTTGGCAGAATTCTAGGATGTGATTAGTCCATTTGTCTTCCAGAAATGGGTGTGGAGAGAAATTTCCAACTTTGAGTACCTGATACAGCTGAACACCATTGCTGGACGGACATACAATGACTTGTCCCAGTACCCCGTGGTAAGTGCTAATGGCTAATGCCAGTTTGTGCCATTTTATAAGTGAAAAAGTGTAGCCATATTAGCCTTCTTCATCTGAAATTTTTGCTCTCTTGTTTCCATGAAGTTTCCCTGGATCCTGCGTGATTATGTCTCGGAGACGTTGGACCTAAATAATCCAGAAGTGTTCCGGGATCTCTCCAAGCCAGTCGGAGTAGTAAACGAAAAGCACGCAAGGGATGTGAAGGAGAAGTAAGTATCAATTTTTTTAGGGTGGCATAAGTGTTGTATTGGGCGATGGGATGGAAACACAAGCACATGGGGAATTCATGCCAAGCCTTGTGGAATTGCTGAATTAGTCATTTCTGAGAATATGAAGGAGCAGTTCTCAGTAGTATTAATGGCAAGTTTGTGTATGATATACTGCTGTTTCTGTCCTTGTTAGGTATGAAAGCTTTGAAGATCCCACAGGTACAGTGGACAAGTTCCATTATGGCACACACTACTCTAACGCTGCAGGCGTAATGCACTATATGATCCGCATGGAGCCCTTCACCACCCTTCACATCCAGTTACAGAGTGGCCGGTAAGCGAGAGACTGTGGAAAGCCATACCCAATTTGGGGAGCTCCCAGCTTGGGATAATTCTAGAACACAAGCAAGAGCAGATATCCTCGACTGCAGTGAGGCTTAGAGACCATGTAGCCAGACTGTTTGTATAAACAGCTTATGGATCCAGACTATATAGTGTAAGAACTAGGGATGCACCGAATCCAGGATTCGGTTCGAGATTCGGCCTTTTTCAGCAGGATTCGGATTCGGCCCAATCGTTCTGCCCAGCCGAACTAAATCCGAACCCTAATGTGCATATGCCCGAAAACCTGTAAACTGTAGGGTGCTGGCAGTCACCAGACTGTAGTGGTGCCCAAATCAAATTTCAATTGTTCTCATAGATTTGATTGCTCAGACCGGCAGTTCCACTCCATCCCAGCTGCCTGGCAAGCCCGTATGGAGAACCCAGTGGATGTAAAAGAGTTAATACCAGAATTCTTCTATTCACCTGAATTCATGGAGAATGCTAATGGTAAGAGGAAATATTTGAGGATAAATCAGCAGGTTGATCCAAAAAGAAAATAGGATGTGATGTGAACTGGGTAATAGAGGCATTTATAAACTGCTCAGTGACCCCCCATGTCATGATTTTTATGGTGTAGTTTTTATTAATAAATCACACTCTTTACACTGAAGATAATTTCATTCCTAACCCAACAAGTGTATTTTTAGTTGTAATATTGGTGTATAGGTGCATCTTAGTTCATTTTACCTGGCCATGTGCTTTCAGAAAGAGCCAGTGCTGCACTATGGAACTGCTTTCTGGCAGACTATTGTTTCTCCTACTTAATGTAACTGAAGGAGTCGCAGTGGGACCTGGATTTTTACTATTGAGTGCTGTTCTTTTATCTACCAGGGAGCTGTTATCTGGTTACCTTCCCATTGTTCTGTTGTTAGGCTGCTGGGTGGAAAGGGAGGGAGTGATATCACTCCAACTTGTAGTACAGCAGTAAAGAGTGACTGAAGTTTATCAGAGCACAAGTTAAATGACTAGGGCCACGTGGAAAACTGACAATATGTCTAACCCCATGTAAGTTGTAAATTTAATTTAAAAAAAAATCTGTTTGCTCTTTTGAAAAATTGATTTCAGTGCAGAATTCTGTTTGAGCAGCACTATTAACTGATGTGTTTTGACAGTATCCCTTTAAGGGAGAACTAAAGTCTTACTAAAGAAGTAGCTAGAAATGTTTTACATAATGTTTTGGGCTTCTGTACCAGCCCAAGGCAACCACAGCCCTTTAGCAGTAAAGATCTGTGTCTCCAAAGATGCCCCAGTAGCTCCCCATCTTGTTTTCTGCTGATTCACTGCACATGCTCTGTGCTGCTGTCACTTACTGAGCTTAGGGACCCACTCACAATATACAGTACACATAGAATAGAAATGTCACAATATAAGGCTGATTAGTAATTAATACACATAATTACTACATGGCAGCACAGAAACCAGTGCAATTAGCATCAGAATTGAATAATCAGCAAACCTGTAGCATCAGCTTATATTACAGCCAGGGAAGCTCATTTTCTGCTGGATAATTAGTGACGAGCCCTAAGCTTAGCTTCTCAACAGCCAATCAGAGCCCACTGAGCCATGTGAGTGTCACAGACACTTTCCAAGATGGTGACCCCCTGTGACAAGTTTGAAGTCCTGGATCATTGCTGCTATTGACAAGCTCAAACTTTAGCCTCGTGCAATAAGTTCACTATATAAAATATGCCATTTTTAGCCATATTCATTAGGTTTTAGTTCTCCTTTAAGGTTTTTATTCTGTAATTAACTGGCTTATATGCTATACTTCTGCTTCTGTCTCCCCCAGGCTTTGATTTGGGCTGCCTACAAATATCTAATGGGAAAGTAGATGACATTGTTCTTCCAAAATGGGCTACGTCACGCGAAGATTTCATCTACCAGCACCGAAAAGCCCTGGTAGGGATTAAAATAATGCACCACATCCTTTTACTAGTTCTAATACTGAACTGTGTGAGAGCTATACAATACTTAGAGATAAACAGATGTTTGGAGGCTGTTCTGGATGTAGAATGAGGTGGCATCACATAGGTAACTAAAGCTTCAAGTGTTTTTGTGTTTATGTCCCTGGCAGGAATCAGAGAATGTTTCATTACACCTGCATGAGTGGATTGATCTGATATTTGGGTACAAGCAGAGGGGGCAAGCTGCTGTGGAAGCCCTGAATGTTTTCTATTACTGCACATATGAAGGTGAGTGTGCATGCTACAGGTTCATACAGGGGCTGTGGATTAACATACAAAAACATGGAGCAGCTTACTGTACTGTCTTTCGGAGGTCTACCGTTGCCTTGTGCTGACATTTGTGCAGTTTTGTGGTACTGAGGCTGTAGTAAAGAATATTCTTGTCCTGTGCTTTTATCTTCATGAGCTTCTTTGCTTTCCTTATAAAGGTGTAGTGGATCTGGACGCCATTGCTGACGAGACTGAGAGGAAAGCGCTGGAGGGAATCATTAGCAACTTTGGACAGACTCCATGTCAGCTCTTTAAGGTACCTGCTTGGGAACAGTGGCATTTCTAAACATAGAGACACTAAAACATATCCTGAGTTGTTTTTATTATAAAGCAGTAACAGAGAATTGTTTTGCTTTTACACTACCTCCTGTGTATAAAGCTGAGTTAGATTAAATAAAGATAATGAGCTCTGTATAAACAACTCCTCTCAGTTCACCCCTTTGTTTATCATCTCCGGAGGGGGCGGGGCCCCCACAGCACCCTATAAGGTCAGCCATGAACATGAGACAAATGACATACTGTATATTATGTTTATTCCAGTAGGTTTTATGTGAAGAGGAACATTTTTGAGGGTTTTTTATTAGGGATGCACCGAATCCACTATTTTGGATTCAGCCGAACCCCCGAATCCTTGTGAAAGATTAGGGCGAATACTGAACCGAATCCAAATTTGCATATGCAAACATTTTTTACTTCCTTGTTTTGTGACAATTTCCCTCCCCACCCCTAAGTTGCATATGCAAATTCGAATTCGGTTCAGCCTGGCAGAAGGATTTGGCCGAATCTGAATCCTGCTGAAAAAGACAGAATCCTGGATTCGGTGCATCCCTAGTTTTTATTTCTCGGGAACCCTGTTCATTGATATCACATTAGTCTGCCTAAAACCCCAGTCCTTGCCTGGGGAAGGTTGATATTTTGGTTCACTATTACAAAATGACACACCAGAATACTAGGGTTCTATTGCCTTTGTGGACTCAATAGCAAAACTTGAGGGTCAGGGCACACGCTTAGATTCGGGGAGATTAGTTGCCTGGCGACTAATCTCCCCGAGCTGCCTCCAGACAGCTAGAATGTAAATCGCCTGCATTTTCTGAAGTTGCCTCATGAGGAAACTTCGGGCGACTTCGGAAAACTAAGCTCTCAGAGTGCCATCCCGCCGGCGATTTACATTCTAGCCGTCAGGGAGATAAGTCGCCCCGAAAAAGAGATTTGTCGCCGGCCAACTAATCTCCCCGAATTTGAGAGTGTGCCCTGAACCTTAGAATAAGCTGGGGGGGGGAGGGAAAACGTACTTGTTTTTCTTATAAGAATTATTCTGGGGGTTTCAGTGTACACTGGTAATCTGAATAATGGTCTCTTAAAAAAAACAGAAATTAGAAAATACGGAGTGGATTTTTGTTCTCTTTTCTTAATTAATTAATAAAATATAAATAAAAATAATAAAGCAAAAATGATGTTCAACACGATCCCTGTTCTTTCAGCTCAAGGGGGTATATTACCCATTTAATGTGACATTGAGTTTTTATTCAAACAAAACTGTTGTAAGAATATTATTAATTGGCCTTATAAATTAATTTGCTGTCGTTATTGTTTTGTTTGTGGTGAAGGAACCACATCCACCGCGTCTGACAGCAGAGCATGCAGCGAGAAGGCTATCCAGAATGGACACCTACTCACCCAATGTGTTCGAGAACCTGGCTGAACTTAAATCGTTCTTTTTAGAGGTGAGTTCGGGAACATGGGATGGTTACAGAGGCATGTTATATACTACTGGATGCCTCTATACTGTTACTAAAATCATGGAGAGCACATGCATGATTAAGCTTCCCTGAACACTTAGAGGCCCATTTATCAAAGGTCGAATTCATGTGAATTTTTCTTAATTTGGATATACTCACAATTCGACTGGGAGGTTATTTAAGAAAAAATTCGGAAGTCTAATATTGGATAGAATGGTTCCGACCCTGAAATTTGAATCGTATTCTATTCGTAATTAAAAAAAAAAAAAACCTGAATGTCAGGAAGGCTATTAACATCTCCAAATGGCTCAACGGACCTCTGCCATTGCCTTGTACATGAATACGTTTTAGGTGGCGAATATGCGAATTAGAACTGGGTCCATGATCGAAGTGTGATAAATCTCACATTCGAATTTACATTCAAATAGGGGGATTGAAATTCGAATGTGTGAATTTTGTAGGGATGCACCAAATCCAGGATTCGGCTCCGGATTCGGCCGAATCCTTCTGCCCGGCTGAACCGTATCCGAATCATAATTTGCATATGCAAATTAGGGGTGGGGAGGGAAATCGCGTGACTTTTTGTCCCAAAACAAGGAAGTAAAAAATGTTTTCCCTTTCATATGCAAATTAGGATTTGGTTCGGTATTCGCCGAATCTTTCGCATTCGGTTCCAAAATAGTCGATTCGGTGCATCCATAGAGTTTTGACATTCGAATTTACTATTCGACCCTTGATAAATCTGCCCCTTAGTGGTACTATGATCATAGTCCAGAGGAAGATTTCCCTGGGCTGGGGCAGTACTCTAATCATGGGTGCACAGTTGGATTAAGACTACCTGTGGCACTTTGAGGGACTAACGCAAATTAAGATTAGTTGAAGGCCTGGGCAAGGCATAGCTTTACAGATCATATTGCATTGGATTGTACTTTGTAGGGAATGATGGAAGGAGTTCCTCTGGTGCTGACAGTAGTCCCAAAAACCCAGTCTCATTCCTTCATGACCCAGGGCTCTCCAGACATACTGGTAAGTACATACTATACATATAAAGGGATGTCATAATATCCAGTTTTGGGGTTTTGCATTACATCTGTGTCATAGCTGAAATTAAGGCAATAGTAATCCATTGTCTCCAAGCTTATTACAAAATAAAGTCTCAAATAACGAGGTATTTAACTAATTTGGTTATTATGTGTGATACATTCAGACATGATAATGTCATGGTATTGGGTAGATCCTATTTACTGACCAATTAAGTTAAGTAGGTAGAGCTAGTTTTCACTTAAAGATGTACAATTCCTTCAGGTGACAGTGAGTTCCAACGGGCTCTTGGGAACCCACGGGTGGCTGCCATATGACAAGAACATATCCAACTATTTCAGTTTCACCAAGGACCCCACTGTCTCAAACGTCAAGTGAGTATCTGGTCCAGTTTTTACTCATAGTACAAGGGACTAGTCCAATTGCCATTTTGAGGCAAATTGGAGAGGCTTCAATTGGGTTTTTTGCCTTCCTCTGGATCAACTAGCAGTTAGGCAGGTTAAAATAGACTTAAAAGCTGGTGAATGTTAAAGCTCAGCAGCTGGAGAGCCACTAATTAGACAAGTTCTATTAGTACGAATTTAACAAGACGTACTTGTGTAATTTTGTGTAATTTTGCTTTAGGACCCAGCGTTTTCTGTCTGGACCGTTTGCGCTTGGTGCTGAGCTGTCTTCTAGAACCTTAGTTGTATCCCATGATGCAAAGCTTCTCTTCAGTGGGGGACACTGGGACAACAGCCTACGGGTGACTTCTTTGAGCAAAGGGAAAGTCATTGGTCACATAACTAGGCACATAGGTAATTATCTGTTATCAATTAAATGTATCTTCATATCCGCACAGCCTTTTCAGTGATAATGGAGACCATATCCATCAGAATGTGTATATTAATTAATCAATTAATCAATGTTGTAAGCTTCAAAAGCCACTCTGAACATACTATATGGACTACCTAGCCAAGAAGCCTGGGCCCATAGAATATCCTGCCATACATATCCTGGCTGTTAAAGGATCGGTTCACATTTACGTTAACTTTTAGTATATTATAGAATGCCCAATGCTTAGCAACTTTACAATTGGTCTTCATGATTTCTTTTTGATAGTTTTTTAATTATTTGCCTTCTTTTTCTGACTCTTTACAGCTTTCAAATAGTGGTCACTGTACCCATCTAAAAAAACAAATGCTCTGTAGGGCTACAAATGTATTGTTGTTGCTGCTTTTTCTTACTCATCTTTCTGTTCAAGCCTCTCCTATTAATATTTCAGTCTCTTATTCAAATCAATGCATGGTTGCTAGGGGAATTTGGATTCTAGCAACCAAATTGCTGAAATTGCAAATTTGAGAGCTGCAAAATATCTCCAAAACCCACAAATAATAAAAAATGAAAACCAGTTGCAAATTGTCTCAGAATATCCCTCTCTACATCATAGTAAAAGTTGAACAACTCCTTTCACATGGTAGCACTGTCATAGTTTGTATTAGCAGTACATTTGTGTAAGCCATACATACATACATACATACATACATACTGTCATATGAAAAAGTTTGGGAACCCCTCTTAATTCTTTGGAGTTGTGTTGCTCATTGGCTGAGTTTTCAAAGTGGCAACTTCCTTTTAATATATAACATGCCTTATGGAAACAGTAGTATTTCAGCAGTGACATAAAGTTCATAAAATTAGAAAGGTGCATAAATGTGGGCACCCCAACAGAGATATTACATCAATACTTAGTTACAAATGTAACAGCCTCTAGACGCCTCCTATAGCCTTTGATGAGTGTCTGGATTCTGGATGTGGCTATTTTTGACCATTCGTCCAACCAAAATCTCTCCAGTTCAGTTAAATTTGACGGCTGCCGAGCATGGACAGTCTGCTTCAAATCATCCCATAGATTTTCCATGATATTCAAGTCGGGGGACTCCAGAATATTGTACTTGTCCTTAATAAATGTCTTTGTAGATTTCCAAGTGTGTTTAGGGTCATTGTCTTGTTGGAATATCCAACCCCTGCAGCGGAACTTCAACTTTGTGACTGATGCTTGAACATTATCCTGAAGATAATTGGGTTGATATTGGGTTGAATTCATCCGACCCTTGACTTTAACAAGGGCCCCAGTAGTCCCTGAACTAGCCACACAGCCTCACAGCATGATGGAACCTCCACCAAATGTGACAGTTGGTAGCAGGTGTTTTTCTTGGAATTTGGTGTTTTTCTTCCGCCATGCAAAGCTCTTTTTGTTATGACCAAATAACTACATTTTTGTCTCATCAGTTCAAAGCACTTTGTTCCAAAATGCCTGTGTCTTGTCTAAATGAGCTTTTCCATACAACAAGTGACTGTGTTTGTGTGAGTGCAGAAAGGGCTTCTTTCTCATCCCCCTGCCATACACATGTTCTTTGTGCAAATTGTGCTGAATTGTAGAACGATGTACAGATACACCTGCATCTGCAGCAAGATGTTCTTGCAGGTCTTTGGAGATGATCTTTGGCTTGTCTGTAACATTCTCACAATCCTCCGCATATGTCGCTCCTGTATTTTTCTTGGCCTGCCAGACCTGGGTTTTACAGCAACTGTGCCTGTGGCCTTCCATTTCCTCATTACATTCCTTACAGTTGAAACTGACAGTTTAAACCTCTGAGATGCTTTGTGTAGCCTTCCCCTAAACCATGATACTGAACAATCTTTGTTTTCAGATCTTTTGAGAGTTGCTTTGAGGATCCCATGCTGTCACTCTTCAGAGGAGAGTCAAACAGAAGCACAACTTGCAATTGGTCACCTTAAATACCTTTTCTCATGAATAGACACACCTGCCTATGAAATGCAAGGCTTAAGCTTATCCAACCAATTTGGTGTTGCCAGTAATCAGTATTGACCAGTTACATGCATTCAAATTAACAAAATTACAACAGTACCCAAATTTTTGCACAGCCAGTTTTTCACATTTGATTTAATTTCATACAACTGAATACTGCTTCACTAAAAATCATTGTTCAGAAAACACCCCAGTCCTGGAAATGAAAGACATACCACTGTTATCTTTTTTGTTGAAAGTGGGGAATTATTATGCAGGCTGAGAGGGGTTACCAAACGTTTTCATATGACTGTACCTGTGCTCACCTCAACATACATTGATTGCTTTACTCTGGTTTCTTTCAGATGTGGTTTCATGCCTGTCACTAGACCTTTGTGGCATCTACCTGATTTCTGGGTCCCGGGACACCACATGCATGATTTGGCAAGTCCTGCAACAGGTGAAAACCATAGGAGCAATTTTTTTTATACCCATAGCAACTAATCATAAATGAGTAGTCTAATATGGTTGCACTAATGACTTTTTGGTTGTTATGGCCTGCCAGATTAGTCGTGCAACCTAGCAATTGCCATACATATATGGCTGCTACCAATTAAATGTTCTTAGGTTCCTTTTTATAGTCTTCAGTGTAAATAACCAGTTATGAAAAGATGGCAAGCTTACAATCTAATGTGATTCTCAATGTACTTTCAGGGAGGGATTTCCTGTGGTTTATCCCCAAAACCTGTACAGGTGTTATACGGCCATGATGATGAGGTTACATGTGTGGCCATAAGCACAGAGTTAGATATGGCTGTTTCTGGCTCTAAGGTACGTGAGATACATTCGTATACTTCATGCTTTGCCTTGTGGAATACAAAACCCATGTTACTGCAGTGTATGCCTACTAAAGCTTTGCTAATACAGAGCCGAAGTTGTCAAGAGAAAGAAAGAGGCTGCTTTGATAATCTTCTACTTAGGAAAAACAATTAGAAACCTTTCTCTCATCTTTCCTAAGCAGAAGAACATCAGCCTCTTTCTTTCTCCTGACAACTTCCTTGACTACTTGCTGGTCAGACTGGTGGGAAACTGACCAGCAGGTGGCGCTGTTGGAACAAAATTCATTCATATTAACAGTACATGTATCCCTTAATATCTTGGGAAAGAAAGAAAATAAATAATGAATGTCAATTGCAAAAGTTCTTAGAAATAGCGCACTCATCAATTTTACATTCATGTATTTAAAAGATTTACTTATCCTTTAAAGAAGCTAGAGAAAACTAAAGCAAAAGGGCAATAATGATAAATTCAGCTCAAAATATACAAAGGCATCTCCCTCTGGATAGTAATCATTTCTTCTGTCCTGTTATTATCAGCAGCTGAGCTTTGTCTTGCACTCTGGTAACCATCTGTTTCTCCTTCAGGATGGGACCGTAATTGTTCACACAATCCGCCGGGGGCAGTTTATGAGGTGTATAAAGCCCCCGTGTGAAAGTTCTCTGCCCCTGACAATTTCCCAGCTGGCAGTTGGTTTGGAAGGACAAATCGTCTTTCAGAGCACAATCGAGGGCAGGACGTCTCTTAAGGTTGGTGGTTGGCATTCTTTTTCGTACAGGGAACTCGGATGAGTAGGATTTTACAAGCAGCATTTACAGTTTTTTTTTTTTTTTTTTTTTTCAAAGATCATTTGAATATCTCATAAAATATAGAATCTCAGTGGGTTCCCTTTTGATATTGCTACAAACACATAGCGTGGCGATATCTAAAGAGCCTGTCACTTAAAGGGTTAGTGTATGAGGCCACAGATTATTGTGTTTGCTTACATTTTTTCATGTATGCATTTGACAGGAAGCTACCATATTGCTTTCCTTTACTGAGGTATTCTTCATAGAGATAAGTTGCAACCACTAATAATTATAAACAGATGGAAGTGCTCCATTCAGGCCCGGATTTACGGCAGAGGCACAAAAGCCTAGGCATAGGGTGGCGTAAATTTAGGGGGCAGTATAAATTAAAGGGTGGCATGCGCACAGCCACAAAAGTACTTTACTTGATTCCGAAGTACTAGCACTAGTGCTCCAGTACTAATAAAGTATGCACATGCCCGCAATCCTGTGGGAGGAGGGGACCCTGGAGGACACCAACCTTCAGGCCCCGTCAGGGGAAATTTGACCATTGCTCCATTGGTAAAGGCAGTGCTTTAACCAAAGAGTGCCGGGTCCCCCAGCAAAAAAAACTTCAGAGGGGCCTGGCGCACTCAGATCCCCATCCTCCCATCGACTTCCTGTCCCGCCTTCGATCCACCCACATCCCGTCTCCAATCCACCCGCATCCGCCCACTCCCATCCGACTTGCATCCCCCTTCCACGACTGAGAGAGCGACTGGGGAGGAGGGTTTTTTATTAGCTATAGAGAAAACAGACCCCCACAGTCTGGGCCCCCTTGAGACTGCAGGGTCTGCTTCTTCTATAGTAACGCCACTGGTTACAGGCTTTGGCCAAGGAAAAAAAATACAAAATATTAAAAATTTCAGGGTTGATATGGCCATCCCTGAGATACAGTAATTATGGCCTTCGCTCTGTCTATGGACATTTTATGACAGTTGGTATCTTGATCATGTAGGTTTGCATAGGTAAATAATTCTGCCGCTACATGGGAAAGTATGGACAGCATTGATCTAAGTTCCTCCATCTCTTTTCTCCAGGATAAGTTTACTCTACATTATTACTCTGTCAATGGGAAGCACCTTGCTACAGTGGCTTTAGATGAGCAGGTGACTGCTCTGTGCATCACACAAGACTATCTGGTGCTGGGCACATTGCAGTGTTCACTGCAGATCAGGGAGCTCCGTAGGTAAGACCGGCTTTACTTGTTAATAGAGATTTTATTAAAGAAACCCTTCTGTAGCCAGGGCTACAGTAAATGAGTAACTGAACACCTGATATTCCTTGGTGTAAAGACAACTGCCCAGTCCCTCCTGGGGTGTCTGTTGTGGGGGTTTACCTTGATGCCCCCAGCTCAACTCCGTAGATACACCTGAACTTTCCATAGCAATTAATCGTGTGCTTCCTTATGAAAGGTGCCCATATGAAACCCTCAGGTGCTTCACATGGGTATTCATTTATTTGGGTTATTGTTGTGTTGCCTAGAAATATAGCTGTAATGCTTCCTGCCATAACTATATCTCTCCCACAGTTTGAGAACTGCAGCTCCCTCGCTGCCAATGAAGGTTCCTGTGCATTGTGTGTCTGTGACAAAGGAGAACAGTCACATCCTGGTGGGACTGGAAGATGGGAAATTAATTGTTGTGGGAGCCGGTCAGCCCCTGGAGGTTTGTATTGCCCACCAAATGAAGTGCTGTACGGGTCTTTTTCCTATCTTTTATTGTTAAATGAATATTGTATTATATGACTAGTGGTTCCAGGCAAGTGCTCCGGTTATGGTAATGCACGACTAGTTCTCTCATAACTGTGCGGTCCCATTTGTATTGAACATTTTCTGAGTCAAAAACATTTCTCTGTGCTTCCTAGGTAAAAACTGGGCAGTTTTCAAGGAGACTGTGGGGATCGACACGGCGCATTTCACAGGTATCCTCTGGTGAGACCGAGTACAAAGCAACAGAGTCCAAGTAAAAAATAGAAATTGAGTTTGTGAAAACCACCTGCGAGCGCTTTGCAGACACCACTGGCCAACAATCTGATAATGGAGATAAGAGCCGTTGTCCAGTGGAGCTGAATAATTCTTTATGGTGGATACCAGGGGCTTTGAGGAATTTATGCCTCTCCATTCCACAGACGATTGGTTGGCTGAAAGAACTGGGAATCTCTAAAAGTCATCAGGAGATCATTGGAATGTGTAGCTGGTATTTGGTGAGACAGTTAATGTACCTTATTAATGGACAGACACTGCCTTGATGAAGATTTTGCCTCTCGTTTACTACAATGAAACAGACACCACCTTTTATAAAGATAAGATTGCAAACAGTTGGTGTTGAACTACATATCTACAGCAATGTTTGCACTAAGCCATTGTACTTCTTATACTTTCCTTCAGCCCCCACCATAGCTCACTAGTGCTTTGGCAGGAAAAGCTTAAACATTGCTGCTGAGGGTGAATTTTGGACGGCGCAGTTTTGGATTTTTTTGCTTTGCGCTGCCACTGATGAATAATGCACTTGTTTCTAATTTTTGGACAAATCTTCTTAAATAATGTATATATTTTACTGAATTCAACTTTTTTCTCCTGGAGAAAATGAAAGCGAGATCTAAGAAGAGACATTTCTGCTCTATTATACTTGCACTTAATGCCATGATTTGATTGGCCGGTCCCACAGCAGTGCAGGTCACTGTTACAAGAAGACCGTTCTCTTCTGGGGCATTTGACGGCCATATTCTATCTCCAAGCAGACTTTGGGGTCGTTGGATTCCAATTGCGATGGCGAATGATTCTCATTACATGCAGGCTTGTTACTGAGGCTGCAAATTATTTTTCATAGATTCAGATTTTTTAATGTTTTCATGGCTTTCAAAAACAATTGTGAATTTTTTTTTTAAAGTCTAATGCAAAAAAAAAAAAAAGGTCCTTTTCAGTAGGATATTTATTGCATTAATAACCTGTGGTTACAGATAAAGAGGTGATGCTGCAGGACATCTGAAGAGACTGTTTACAAGTTGGGTTGCAGGTTTGTGCTCACATTGCACGTGGTGTATTAATGCAGTAACCAATTACTTTTATACACTAATATAATCAGACTCCCTACAGACCACCAGCGTGTTTTTACGTTCCCACAATGCAACAATGACATTTCATTTGTGTGAAAGAGAAGGAGCGACCAATCCTATTGAGCACAAGAGAAGCAAAGGGTTCTGGGAGCACATGTTCACTGCTAATGGGAATTAGTATCCTCTATGTGAATCTGTTAATATGTTTTTTACTTTGTTACTCACGATCCGCCACTTGGTTTGAGGGATGGAGGTGTATATTTTTTGATGTAGTTTTGTAATTGTGTCGATCACACATAGATCAGTAGAATGGAGGGATTTTTTTTAAACTGAGATTAACAAAAGCAATAATTTGTTATTTTAAGAGATTATTTCCATATAGGGAATTCTTGAAAGAAATATGAAAATGTTACTACTGAAACATTCCAATGCTGGATGATTTGTATTTCCTATGAATGTAATGCAGTTTGTTATGGCTTTAAACGTGTGCTGTTGGGACAAACTTTTGTATACCTCAGGAATGTCAAACCTGTGCCCCTCACTGTTCCAAGCCTTCTTTTATTGTAGGCAGCTCCTGGGACTGTAGTTGAAGCTGGAGAGGGGAGAGTATGCCATGCTCTGGTGTCCCTTTTAAAACTAATCCTGTTTGTAAGGGCTTTTGCCACCCTTGTGTAAGGATATGAGTTTTACCAAATACTACCCCTCTTTATTGTTTATGGGTAACTTAATTAGACCTGCAGTAGTGCCTTCTCATTGTTGCCTCTGGGAAAGTGATTCCAGTACCACCTATACTTACTCAGATACATAACTAAATGCTTCCTATTTCTGGGCTGTTCTCTTTCCTATGGTCAGACAGGGGTTTGGTTACAATTCAGAACATAAGACATAGGGTTTCCCTTTGCAATTATATCAATGGGTAGGATAAATGCTGTGGTTAAGTTTTGCCACTATTGTGGGTGCTTGTTCATAGATATGATTGTGACCAAAAAACAACCCCAACAACAGCTTCTGTTTGTAACAATAAACAATGCCCCTGACTAGCAGCAATGTGGAGCAGCCCATAAGCAGAAAGTCTAGAGAAACAGATACTTTTTAAGTACTGAAGGAATACATCAGTTACCTTGTTCATAGTAGGACCAATTAAAATGTGTATATGTTTCATCCCAAATGAGATTTACCCGTAATGTACTAAATGCACTTCGTAGCCCCTGCTCTTTAAAGAGATGCTGGAGGCTTCTATATTCTATATATAACAGGGGTTCAGCAATTTTTTTACATTTTCTGTACCCAAAGAGAACGTGCAATTCCTTGAACAATGTTCCTCAGCACTAAATTTCTTGCTGTTTTTGAATCCCTTTTGTACAGTTGTGCAATGTTTTGCTGTGTCTGATATCAGGCCCAGCACATGTATTTCTTATTCTGCTGCTGTTCTGCTTTATGGGACTTATTATTTAGGGATATGAAATGTTTGTTTTTAGCCTGGCATGGGGATGTTCTTGAGAGCCCGGCGAGGTCAGGGTTGTTACAGACGGGGAGGGAGGATTTTATGGTAAACCCCTCATTTCTATTCGTTTATATAGCAGTATCCATTGGTTACTGATCCTTTGCGTTTGTTGGAGGCAGAACGCTACCATATTTATGGAGTGGAAACCTCCATATGATTTCATTGTGATATTCCGTTAAATCCACAAAGGGCTTTTAACAAGTTTTCCTTTTTTGTTCCCCCTTTTACTTTACTGAATAAAAATTATCGATGCTCACAAGTAAAATAAGTTTAAAGGGACACTGACAGTTGTCTGTTTTAGATTGGATCCATTGGAAACTGTATGCACTGTTTCACCACATTCTAATGGACAAATATGGGTGCTGGTCTGACTCATTCCTCCTCTGTAAGGCTAATTTCACAAGGAACTCACTCAACCAGCTGAAGTGGGGACATGATTGCCTCATGCAACTACATTGTATATGTTCGGGAGTGCAGTTGTGATTGGTTTTGGCCACTAAATATTTCCCATTCTAGTGAAGCTGTGAGAAGCTGAAAAATGTCCAGTGTTGCATCATTGCACAGGGTATTTCTATCTGCACACACTTGGATGTCAGGTCGTGCTTTCTGACTGCTTGAAAATATTGAATTTCGAATTCATGTGAATTTTTTTTAATTTGAATAGTACTCACAATTAGACGGGGAGGTTATTTAAGAACAAATTTGAATGTCGAATATTTGATCGATTGTTCCGACCCTGATATTCAAATCGTATTTGATTCATACAAATAGAGTTTTTCCTCCTGAAAAAAAAACTTGAATGTCAGGAAGGCTATTAACATCTCCAAATGGCTCAACAGACCTCTGCCAGTGACTTGAACATAAACTCGGCAGGTTTTAGGTGGTGAACATTCAAATTAGAACTGCTTCCATGGTCGAGGTGTGATAAATCTCACGTTCAAATTTACATTCGATTAGGGGGATTAAAATTTAAATGTGTGAATTTTGAAACTCAAAAATTGGAATTTGAATTTACTATTTGTCCCTTGATAAATCCGCCCCTAGATGTACCAGAGATACAGCTCCAGCAATGCTTGATAATGCTTGGTCCTTATGGCTCCTGTTTCTCCCACCAGCCGACGTACGAGAAAAAAGGGACTTTTTTAAAACTTACCACAACTTCTTTTCTTTAGACCATTGAGACTATAACGGTCATCTGTCCCTGCAGTGTTCCCTCTGAGCCATGAACTCTTCCAGATGAACGTTAACTGAGCACCCCTACAGAAATAAATGAATGCACACTTAGGGTAAGATTTAGGGGTGAGATTAGAGTTTAGCACAAAAAAATACAACATTTGATATCCAACAAAGCATTGTGTCTGGGGAATCCAATTAAGCTACAGCTGTAAACCCACATTTATCTCTGCCTTTAGGTTTTTTCCAATAAGAGTTTAAGGGAACAGTAACATCAACGAGTGAAAGTGTTTTTGCGTTATGAATACATAATGTACTGTTGCCCAGCGCTAGTTAAACTGGTGTATTTGCTTCAGAAACACTACTATAGTTTATATAAACAAGCTGCTGTGTAGTCATGGGGGCAGCCATTCAAGCACAGGATACACAGTAGCTAGATAAGTACTACTATAGTTTATATAAACAAGCTGCTGTGTAGCCATGGGGGCAGCCATTCAAGCACAGGATACACAGTAGATAACAGATAAGTACTACTATAGTTTATATAAACAAGCTGCTGTGTAGCCATGGGGGCAGACATTCAAGCACAGGATACACAGTAGATAACAGATCAGTACTACTATAGTTTAGATAAACAAGCTGCTGTGTAGCCATGGGGGCAGCCATTCAAGCACAGGATACACAGTAGATAACAGATAAGTACTACTATAGTTTATATAAACAAGCTGCTGTGTAGCCATGGGGGCAGCCATTCAAGCACAGGATACACAGTAGATAACAGATAAGTACTACTATAGTTTATATAAACAAGCTGCTGTGTAGTCATGGGGCAGCCATTCAAGCCAGGACACATAGTAGATAACAGATATGCACTGAAGAATCCCGTTGTATACAACAGAGCTTACCTGCTGTGTATCCAGTGCCTTTAATACATTTGAATGGCTGCCCCCAGCAGCTTGTTTATATAAACTAAAATATAGTTTCTGAAGCAAAAACAGAACTTTTACAGTACAGGACAACAATGCATTATATTTCAATTACTCTAAAGTACATTCCTTTTTTGGTGTTACTGTTCCTTTTAGTGATTAAAATAACTGAATGTAAATGCAACTGGGTATATAGGCTGCAACACACGTGGCAGCCCAGTCATAATACCTGTTGGTTTCCTTGGAGGATGATTTTGACGGAACCCTTCATACAATTTTTGCTTTTAATATCCAGTTATGGTGTCTGATTTTGTTCCAATGTATTTGTAGAACTCCAGTGCAATGCTTCTTAATGGGCTCTGTCTCTTCTCCTT